>NW_015170991.1:73638-92921 GCF_001447785.1 Gekko japonicus | reverse complement strand
CATCCTTTGCCATCCCCTTCTTCTTTTACCTTCAATCTTTCCCAGGATCAGGGTCTTCTCCAGTGAATGCTCATTTGGTGGCCTAATTATTTGAGCTTCAGCTTCAGTATCTGGCCTTCCAGGGAACAGTCAGGGTTGATTTCTTTTAGGATTGCCTGATTTGATCTTCTTGCAGTCCAAGGGACTCTTAAGAGTCTTATCCAGTACCATAATTTGAAAGCATCTATCCCAGGAACATGAATTCTGTCACTGTTTCCATGACTTCCCCTTCTATTTGTCAAAGAGTGATGGGGCCGGATGCCATGATCTTAGTTTTTTCGATGTTGAGTTTCAAGCCAACTTTTGAGCTCTTATCTTTCACCCTCAGCAAGAGGCTGTTGAGGTCCTCTTCACTTTCTGCCATTAGAGTGGTATCGTCTGCATATCTGAGGTTGTTGAATTTTTCCTGGCTTATGATTCATCCAGGCTGGCATTTCGCATGATGTACTCTGCATATAAATTAAACAAGCAAGGTGACAACATACATCCTTGTTGTACTCCTTTTCCTATGCTAAGCCAATCAGTTGTTCCATATCCGGTTCTGTCACTTCTTGACCCTTATACAGGTTTCTCAAGAGATATGTGAGGTGGTCTGGTACTCCCATCTCTTTAAGGACTTGCCATAGTTTGTTGTGATCCATACAATCAAAGGCTTTAGCATAGTCGATGAAGCAGAAGTAGATATTTTTCTGGTACTCCCTTGCTTTCTCCATAATCCAGCAAATGTTGGCAATTTGCTCTCTAGTTCCTCTACCTCTTCGAAACCCAGCTTGTACTTCTGGCAGTTCTCTATCCACGTACTGCTGAAGCCTAGCTCGTAGGATCTTGAGCATGACCTTCTTAGCATGTGAAATGAGTGCAATTGGAATTACATTGGAATGTAAACTGACCTTTTCCAATCCTGTGGCCAGTGCTGCGTTTTCCAAATTTGCTGGCAAATTGAGTGCAGTACTTTCACAGCATCATCTTTTAAGACTTAATAACTTTGAATAGTTACAAGATATTAAAAAGGATTTATAGAAATGGAAAAATCTACAAGTATCACTAATGGGCAGAACAGCAATTTGGAAAATGAATATTTTACCATGTATGATGTTTTTATTCCAGACCTTGCCGTTATATATTAAACAAAATTTCTTTGACGGATTTAATAAACTGACACAATATTTTATATGGCAAGGGAATTAAAGCCTTGCAGGATGCGAAAGATAATGCTGGATTTGGAGTACCAGACTTATTATAGGGCAGCAAGTTTGGTCTGGTTGAGAGAATGGATTTTACTTGAGCTTCTGGTTTTCGGCACAACGAGAATGGTTGGCTCAGAGACTTGCTCCTGTGAAGCCACCGGGTCACTGGATCCTTAAGAGGAGTTCAGGGCTCCTGAACTCCAATGAGCTCTCCAGAGAGGAGCTCATGGCAAGGGGCTTGACTCGGACATCCCACGAGCGACACATATCTAGAAAGTTTTAACCCTTTTACAAAAAGGGTTAAAACTTTCTAGATATGTGAAATTACATATACTTTTAAGATAAGAAGGTCAAACCCTTTGGACAAAAGAGTATACAATTTAAAAAGATTTTATAAATTAGACTGACGTATAACCAATTTGAAAGGAACAGGAACTTTATTTTAATTTAAAAAGAGAGAGAATGGATTTTACTTGAAGATCATAGGCTGTTGGCTTTAGAAGGACACAACTTAAAATTGGGATGGCACACGTTCTTATGGTATAGGAAAGTTTCTGGACATAAATATTTTAAAAATCATAAGAAGATCATTACTGACAATGTGGGAAAAGATTCATCCCCAGATATACACTAAAATCCCAGGATGGGTATCTCCAGTGGAAGCTGTTTCTCAACCAACTTTGACTTCAAAACAAGCAGTTATTAGATACGCAGAATTGTTAGATGATGGAAATAATTTAAAATCTCAGGAAGAATTAAAGAGAAGGGAAATAAACTTAGATTGGTGGACTAGAGTGCAAGTGGAATCTAGATATAGTAAGGATAAACAGACAGATGGATTCTATTCAGAACAATGTGCATTTGAAAAATTATTATGTACCTCAAGAGAGAAACTTATTAAGAAAATGTATGGCATACTGATGCAATTGAAAATGCAGGACGAAATAGTTAAAGAAAGTATGGTTAGATGGATGTAAAATGTGGGTTATAACATAGATCTGTCACAGTGGAGTAAAATATGGAAAGTGAATATTAAGTTGACTAAATCTGTTTCATTCAAACAATATTTATATATAATGTTCTACAGATGGCATCTAACCCCAGATAGGTTAGCTAAAATGTATAAAAACTTGAGTAACAGGTGCTGGAAATTTAACAATCATGTTGGATCATACCACCATATGTGGTGGACATGTAAAAAGGTTCATAAATATTGGACCGAAGTACATGCTTTCCTACAGTCAATCTTGAATATTACAATACCTTTTAAGCCAGAGATATTTATGCTAAAACTCTTTACCAGATGACTTAGATAAGAACCATACTTTATTTTACATATTATAACAGCAACCAGAATTTCAGTTGCAATGACGTGGAGGACATTGAAGATCCCAACGTTGTATGAGATGATATTAAAGATTATGGAATGTGCTGAAATAGACAGATTGACAAATATATTAAAAGGAAAAATGGAAGAAGAATTTATGGGACCTTGGAGGGCATTTTATGACTGGTTAAAACTTAAGTACTGAGAAAATAAGATTAAATGAAGAATAATAAGAATGACATATGTAGTAGCTGTGAAATTCTAATGAGAAGATTTCCATGCAGAATGTTAAATTGTTTTTTAATATATATATATATTTCTGTATCTTTCCTTTTTCCCTTCCTCTGCGCATAAACTAATACAAATTATTTTTAAAAAGAGAGAGAGAGAAACTTAACCAGGAGTCTGACATAGACACCCTCTGAGGTAGGTATGGTTGAGAGAGCTCTGAGAGAACTTGTGACAGACCCAAGGTCACCCAGCAGCTGCACGTGGAGGAGTGGGGAATCAAACCTGGTTCTCCCAGATTAGAGTCAGAGCTCCTAACCACTACACCAAACTGGTTCTCCCAATATAAATAGGGAAGTTCTTATGGACCCAAATCATTCTCTTTTTTAAAGTTCATCTGCAGACACTTACCTGGTATCAAAGCCATCTCGCTTTCCTGCTTTTCATGCAAAGATTGCATCATGGCCACAACAACTACAAAAGAAAGATATCTGGAGAAAACATATCTGCCAACATCTGACAAAAATACCTATTATATCATCACAGCCAACAAAGGAGGCAAGCCATTTTCGTGACTTAGGTTCCATGCACCACCAAAGAAACTCTGAAACAGCAACATCAATATACACTCCTACAATATTAAGAGCAATCCTAAACAGTTCTGCTCAGAATCCTACTATGCAGGTCTATTCAACAGGGCTTATTCTATGGGTTACACCCTAAGGAACTTGTGCTTTCAGTGGTCATGAAACAGTTCTCCAAACATCAAAAACGTCTTCATATCAAAATGCAGCACACATATAATATTGCAGCAACTATGTCAACAAGAACCTGCAACTCCCAAGTGAACCCTGTTGTCTAATCCATACAACCTGACCAAGCTATACACTTAATAAAGCGGTAGTAAAATAAAAGGTTAACCCTTTAATCCAACTTCCCCAAGAGCAAAATACCCACTCCACCCCACCCAAGTTCTGCAGAACAAGGTGGAAAGCAAGATTATCATACGAGGCTAGAAGAAGTGTTGTCTCCATAAGGCGTTTTGTTGTCATAGTAACTCCCCAGAGGGCTCATCCACACTCCAGAACAGCCTAAGTGGAAAACAGCAGACTCGTGTGGCACTCGGAAGACTGACTGATTGTGGCACAAGCTTTGTGTGCACTGCACAATTGCGTGAAGGGTCTCCCTCACACGACAGGTAACACCTATGCACGGGCAATCAAAGTTCAACTGCCACAATGCTAACTGAGCGACACTCTCTCCTTTGGAACCACCTATCTCGTGGCTTATCTCACGGGAAGGCAGAGGAGAGCTTTAATAGCTCTCTGGGGTCCTTGGAGGAAGAGCAGGCTCTTCTCCCTCCCGTTCATACTCACAATAACCCTGTGAGGTAGGAGTAAGGGGGGGGAGTAAACACCAGCCACGTACGATGTGGAAGGGGCGCCTCGAAAAACACAACACGGGCCATTTGCACCGCTTGCTTCTGAGCGGGGGGGGAAAGAAAGCAGGAACAGAAGAAAGGGCAGCACGAGCGACCTCCCTTTCCTCTCAAAGGCCCCATGTCGAACCCCCTACCTGCCTCCTCAGGCTCTCCTGCCCCCGCCCCCAACCGAACGGTCGCCGAGACTTCGCTTAAAGGGGCCGCCACCGAGTCCCGGGATATTTACAGCAGGTACCAACGTAACGGGACAAGAAGGAATGGGGCGGAGCTTGGGAAGGGGGTGGAGAAAAGAAAGAGGGAGGGCGAGGGAGAACCTAGCTATCTCTTCTATTGGCTGCCTGCCGTGCCAAAATCCTCGTCGAAGGGCCCAATCGTCGCCTCCGATTTGGCCGGAAGAGGCGGGTAAGGGTGTGTGTGTGGCGGACTCGGGGGATGGGGGACTCTTCTCATTGGGCAGGAGCTACTTAGGTAGGGAATGTCTCTAGAGCCAATCGGAAAGAAGGGCTGGGGGAATCAGAGCCGAGATTCCTTTTGTACTGGTGTTTTTTGGATAGTCGAAGTCGAGTTATCCAAAGGTGTCTTAGGGCAGCTAGGTTTTCCTGTTGCATTCACCGTCCGACGTCCCCACCTGTGAGGTCTGTATGCTGCTAAGATTTCCCGAACGCCAGATCTTTTATAATAAAAATAAACCGGAACCTTGCGGAACCTTTAAAGATTAACATGTCCTATTGGTTGTTGCACTCCTGGTCGCCCACTTTCAAAAGGATACTGAATTGAGAGGTTTGTGTTTTGAGCTTCTTAAAGTAAGGGAAAAGATGACGGAGGACAATTATACATGTTGTGAAGAAACGTCTGGCTCCCTGTCCCCCCCCCCCCCACACTAGAGCAGACATTTAGGACACACGAAAGGAAATAGATCAAGATGGGCAGCCGTGTTTGTCTGTAGCAGTAGAAAAGAGTAAGCGTCCAGTAGTACCTTAAAGACTAACAAAATTTGTGGTAGATTACATTCATTCATCAAAATGAAACTTCCATGTTCAGAGGCAGTATATCTATGTATTCTAGGTGCTGGGGTACAACAGCAGTTTCTGAGTTCATACCCTGTTTGAGCGCTATTTGGAGGCTTGTTCGTTAGCGTGGGAAACAAATGCCAGATTAGATAGATGGACTATTGGTCTGATCCAGTAGGACTTTTGTTCTTAATGAGATGTGATTTTGGCTTCCAGTGCTGATGGGTTTTTTTTAAAGGTTAGATAAATATATAAAGGGAAGTCCAGGGGTCATTTTGTAGAAAAAGAGGTGCAGGAGCTCATTAGCATAACTCATTAGCATAATTTATTTGCATATGCCACACCCCCTGACACCACCGGAAGTATGTCAGAAGGCAACACCCACAGCTCAGGCTCCACTGGACTCTTTTGGATTGCTAGCTATTGGGGTTGGAATGTGCAGAGCTTGTTCCTGAAGGGGGGGGGGCTCTGCAATTTACCTGGCTGCTTCGTGCTCCTTGTGGCCTGACTGAGGGCTGCTGGGAGTAGGGGGTGGGGCTTGTTGCATGTGCCTGCCCCCTGGGCTCCTTACTGCCGGAGCTCCGCTCCTGTGTGCTCCCACAGGAAATGACCCCTGGGAAGGTCATATTAGTGACCCTCCATGTTCAGACAACAGTACATCTCTAAATATCATTTATTTATTTATAATATTTTTGCCAAGGTGGCTGATGAGGTTAAATGATCAGGTCTGTGTTTCCTCATTTACAAAATTTACTGTCTTTCACTGAATATGAATTTCCAAAGTGGTGTGTACAATATAGAAACGCAGCAATCAGATAACACAACACCATAATCTATCATAATTAAAAATGCAATTCGTACTGAAGATAACAAGGGCAGGAGGTTGATACTAGGTAGAATAGCATTCTTTTAATGTTGCAGTTCATGAGAAACTTTGTTGTCCTGTTCCATGCTGTCAGTACTTCATTCATATATGCCACACTGATACCCCCAGTGTGCTGAGCAGTCACTGGCCAAACTGGTGCATTGTGCCTTCTGTTGCCTGGTGAATGCTGCCCCTGTAGAACTGACAGCATAAAGTTACTTCAATTATGGATGTTAAAATATGTGAGGTTTAGCAACTGCATGAGTCCATTATTGCCCACCCAAAAGCATCAATTTCTGCTCCCAATGAGGAAGCTGGACTGGTAGTAAAAGTCGTTGTCATTGTAGTAGTAGTATACCTTTCTCTCTGGGACCCAAGTCAGGTTACAAGCAGTGTTCCCTCTAAGCTGAGTTAGTGTGAGCTAGCTCACAGTTTTTTAACCTCTGGCTCACACATTTTTGTCTTCGCTCAGGAAGGAGGGCTCCAGAGCAAGCTAATTTATGCAGTTGCCAAATCCCTCGCTCACAATGTTAATGCCAGTGGCTCACAAAGGAGAATTTTCGCTCACAGGACTCCACAGCTTAGAGGGAACATTGGCAAGTATGGTTTTTTTTAAGTCAGTCAGTCACTGGGTAGATTACAAAACAGGGTGGATAAAAATCATGTTTTTTTTTTAAAAAGTCCAATAAATCAGATTTTTTAATTGATAAAATGCTTTTCTATTTAAGATGCATCATAGCCCAAAGGGTTTTAATAATAAAATAAGATTAATATTTAACTTCGTAGTATGAGACTATATATTTATGCAATCTTTTAAAAACCTGTAAATTAATTCTGTTAAGTCATTCATTAGGGCCCCAATGTCACGCTGTCCTAGAAACGTCTGTGAGATTATTTTGGGTAATTTTTCTATAGATGATACTATCACAGATGCTTTGTTTTGCAGTTCTCAAAACTGTGAATTTGTGTCTGAAAGGATACCATGCTTCTTAGCAGCAAAAATATTTTAAAATACATATATAGAGTCGAAGACCAACAAAGTTTAATTCTGGCCTCCAACAGTGTAATCACGTGCCAAGTGGTATTTTTCTGGTATAAATTTCTGGTCCAGAAATTGCCTCCCTATGATTGTTCTGCCAAATGTCCTCAACGTTCTTCTGACAAGCACTGCTCTTTGCTTAAGGACAATTCTATTGAGGACATTTGTTAGCATATATAGATTGAAAAATGTATGGGAAGCATCTCAAACCTTTGCATATTACTTGGAAATAAGTCTTACTGACCACAATGCAACTTTATCCAAAATAAGATTATAAATTTATTATTTTCTAATCTATTTTCTAAATCTGTTATTTTCTAATTCTAAACAAGTAAGTTTCAGGGTAGGATATTCCTGTACTTATCATAGTTTCTAAATTATTTGACATATGTGTATGCAGGAAAATAGAATGTAAATGTAATTCCAAAGACCAAGTGTTGTTTGGGAATAAACTGATATATTGTTACAGTTCATTGTTGATTATAGAACAGACTTTGAATGAATGACATCTTAATCCTATGCAGAATTAAGCCCATTGATTTCAGACTTAAACTGTTTAGTCTTCTTACGGTTTGATTTAAATGTCCTATGGCAGATTCATTTCTTTGTGTGCATATTCTACTGTACAAATAGAAGGCATGAAGTGCTGCTAATTGTAATTTGAATTTACTTTCAGGCAATAGGGTGGATTCAAAGAACTGCAAGCAAACCTCCACTCTTTGAAGAATCTTTTCAGATTTGCCCTTCCTACTTATTTCAGCCCACCTAAAAGCTACTTCTGATTATTGGATGGTTCTTGAAAAAGTACGGGATTTCTTTAGCAGAGGGGTCTACACTGAAAAGACAGATTTGGCAAAAATCCTTTCCTCTCTTGTGCTTTTGACTCACAGAAGGGAGGGATTGGATCCAACACCATGTATTTGGGTCACAGTTGTAAATTCAAATCTAGAAAAAATGTTCTATTCAAGTCTCCTTGAAACCAATGGAATATAAGCACAACTACTTTCCTTTGGATACTTGTTCCAAAATAACATTGGAATATTATAATATTTCTGTTTCGAAACACCTTTAAAGAATTGAGGAAATGCTGAAAATGCCTAAAGGCGAAATCCAGTGAAAGCTGTGGGACTCTACCTGTGAGACATGTGCACATAAATCCTAATGAAATTATTGGGTCTTATGTGCAGAATTATGCAGTTAAATTCCACTTATTTAAATGGAATTTAAAATTAAATGTGTAGTCTGATCCTATGCTAAATTAATTTAATAGAATCCCATGGGTCTAGGTGGACTTAACTTTGCATAGGAGCACCCTTTCAGAGTCCTATCTAAACAACAAGCTTATATTGTTTTGTACTACTAGTGTTGGCCAGGCATCTCCCAAAGAATTCTGGGATTTGTAGTTTGATAACGGTGAAGTGATAGGGTTTTTCATTTTGTCCAATGTGGAGAAATGCATTTTTCTTTGGAGGTTTTAACTAAGCAGAACCTACACCTGGCATTTTTAAAAGGCATTTTAGAAGCAGGAGGAGGGAAGCCAATTCAATTGCTTTCCAGCCTAAGCCACCCTTTTAGAAATGCTTATTGGTCTAGCTAGAGACAATGGGATGGTCCAGCTCCCCCCTTGCCTAACTAGACAGGCGATATTGAGCAGGGAATAGTGATTTGGAGGAATTAAGTGCTAGAAAGCCTTCAGGAAAAATTCTTGTCAGTGGGAGGAGAAAGAGAGATGATAAAACCCCTGGGAGCAAGGAGGAAGGCTCTTTTGTGTTGATTCCATCAAAGCAGACAGAACTCTCACCTGAGGTCTGTGAGAGGCAGCCATTGCCATGTGCTGGCCTGCATTCCAGAAAGAGGCTTCAAGGTAATGGATACCCTGTAGAACATCCATAACTTTGTAAACTAAGGAGACTGCCTTATATTTAACATCTGCTAGGACATGTATAGAGGGAGGGACAGAGGAATTACATTTTACCCTTTTTCTGGTGCTGTGTTGAGAGTATGCTTGTGGACATTTTCTTTTTAATAACTTTGGAGGGCAGAGTAGAATAGGGCCAGCAGGTCAAAACATGACTGTTCTGCCACACCCTTGGAGGGAGAGTTTGTTAAACTGATATAAGTGTATAGCATGGCCATGTTGTAAGAACTATGTATAAAGCCACAGCAACCACTTTTAGTGTTATGTGATCCAGAACTGCTTAGACAGAGAATTTGGTCAGTTCTTAAGAAGGCTGTCAGGTTCAGGTGAGGACTCCAGCTCACCCTGAAACCAGCAGCCCCCCAACCTGGCTTGGATCCATCTCTGCCACTAACCAACCGACTGCCTGGAGGTCGGCCCTGCTGCCATCCAGGCTGGCCACTCCAAGCTCACCGCAGCCACCAACATGAAAGACTGGGCCAGCTACACTGTGCTCAGGGCTGCCGATGCTGAAGCCTCCAGCAGCCATGATGGGCTGAACACCACAAAAGCTGCTGGGGACTGGGCCAAGTTGGTAACATGGTCTCTCACCCAGCCTCATGTTGCCCTGGCCGCCAGCTTGGATTACAGAGGACACACTAGACTCCAAAGGCAGGGGCAGCCTCCAGCAGCAGCCATTGAGGCTGCAGGCCTCCCAGCACTGGCCAGTGATGTCATCAGCTGACATCAGGGAAGCAGCCTCCTCAGCAAAGACATGAGAATCTTTACTCTGTATGGCCACCTTGCAAACCTTAGGAGTGCAGCCTTTGATCCCTTAACCAGGGCTACTGATAAGGACACCCATGGAGGTCAGGCCAGGCAGTGAACCAGGGAAAGATTTGTGGCGATGCGAGGAAACTGAAGGGAACCAGCAATTAGGGATTGGTCCCAGCAAGACCCAGGGGGGAGCTGTCAGTTGTGGAAAGCGACTATAAGAGAGCTCCTTAACTCAGCCAGGGAAGAAACTCAGGAGAGGCCACATCTGAAGCCAAAGTGCAAATACTCCTGAGGGGTGACAGGGAGGCCTGGGGTGCAGTAACCTGGGACCCCTGGATCCTTTTCTGAGGCCTGGGGAGACCCCAGAAGAAGTGAAGTGCAATGGCAGAGCATTGGGAGGTGGCGAAGCCAGGGGCAAGGCCTCATAGCATAGTATATGACAATTATTTCTTTGGAAGGAAACAAAGGTTCAGTAAATGTGGACAAACATAATGCATAACAGATGTTTGGTTTCCCCTGTAAGGGAATCTCACAACTTCCCTAACTAAAACGAAAACCAAGATAAGTGGGTAAGTTTATCAGAAATGGGAGTTGCCTTCTTTAAAGAAGGATGAATTAAAAGACCATTTTGGCAAAACAAAGTATCTTGTAAAATCACTGTTTGAAATGTAAATTGCAGTGAAAGACAGACTGAAATGTAAGGAAGTTGTGTCCAATTACAATTTTAGATTCTGTCTAGTGGTTACCAGACATTACCAGATTTTACCAGAGTCTCCTCTCCTAATCAGTGTTACAGAATTGTTGTGCAAGAGGTAAAGTGGGATACAAATACAAAAAAAAATGAAATTGATTTTCCTATCTTATCTCCACCATCAAAGTATTAAGTGTAACAACCCTGTATTAAAGTGGTTGCTTTCTTCTGGAAAAAAAAGGGTAGATGATGTCGCACAAATGGCTGTTCTGTTTACCACCTACCTATGAATCCAGCATGGCCGCTGAATGTATGATAGAGGCAAGTTGGCAACTGTGATAGATATGCAGAAAAAAAGACACATTTGCCTCTTTTTTGCCTCTTTTATTATTTAAATGGAAGCAATTGGAACATGTCTCTGCTTAAGAATTATTCTACAGCTAAGATAATAATACTTGTATATAAAATACTTTGCATTTATTTCTTTGTCATATAGCTTTTAAACCATCTTACTATATTTTTGAAAAGGAATCAGGTCTGCAAGTCTGGACATACGTGGGCTTGGCTGTGTGCCAGTCTAAATGATTCTGACATGAATGTGTAAAAGCTAAAAATGCTCATAAAATGGTCATATCAGGTGTTCCCCCATCTGTCTCTACTTCCATTTGTGACAGCAATTCCCTTCCCATAAGTACAGTGCTGCTGATCACAACAGACAGTGCATTAAACCTTGTGGGTTTTGGAAGAACGAGATGATGCACGTGCCTGCAAGGAACTTTGTCACTGGTCCACACATTTCCTCCAGGTAGTGCATGAATGGAAGATCTGCTTGAATACTGAGAATGGCTAGAGACAGAAGCCAGTTGGATAGGGAAGTGTTTCTCCTTCAATCTCTCCATCTCTATTTCGGGGAACAGGGGTGACTGGATGGGAGCAGTTTGTGTAGGGTCATGTTTTTCTCTCTCCCACAATCTTCTGCTGACACTTGACTCATGCAGGGCTCCTGTAGTTCTGTTTAAAAATTTAAGCTCATGACCACAGAGAGAGAGAGATGATTCATGACATTAGAAAGCTCAGGGTGAGTCATGTGATAAGTAAGGTGGGCAGAGCAAAAGGAGAAACATTGCCCAGACCAGACTGCTCCTTTCCATAGACATGTTTGTCTTTCTTCCAAGAACTTGCTGGAGTTGACACATTTCTTTTCATGGCATTCTGGAACCAAATGTCGAGTAGCGACCCTAGACAGAGCTAAAGCCCACCAGTGCAAGCACAAATTATACCAGAGAAAAGAGCACTAGTGAGTCTGGGTGCTTATGAAGTGTGGGATGGGCAAGCTGAGGACCAAAGTAAGTTGATGACAACTGCAAACGGTAGGGAAGCATAGTTTTAGGGTAGGCTAGAAGGACAGCGGTGTCTGTGGTGGGGAGGGGAAGGGAAAGGAGACTGTAAGCTGCTCTGAGACTCCTTCGGGTAGTGAAGGGCGGGGTATAAATCCAATCACTTCTCTCTCTTCTTCATCTCTGAAAAGACTCTTTCAATGAAGAAGAATTAATATTTGCACCATCAACAGTGCCCTGCTGCCAAACCAGAAATTATAAGAAAAATTCCAAGGCACCTTCAACAACACAAAGGTCCTTCCCGCGTCCTTTTCAAGAGCACCTTGGCTTCATTGCATTGCTAATTCCAATACTCTCAGAAAAGGGAAATATTTCTACGTTAGTTGCTAAAGAGATTTTGCATTTGCTTGGACGTTGATCCTCTAGAGAGCCGTGGCTTTTCTCGGTGGTTGTAATTGAGCAGATTTTCATATAAATTGATTTGCGGGTCCTTTTTTCCCCCCTTTCAGGAGGACAGGACATGGAAGGCTGATTTCATGCGCGCGCGCACAGATACATTCAAAGGGGTAGCCGAGCGTGTTGGTCTGGAGCAGCAGAATAAAGTTCGAGTCCAGCGGCACCTTTAAAACCAGCAGTTTTATTCAAGGTATAAGAGTTCATGTGCATGTACACTTTCTCAGATACATTGTAGTGGAAGTCACCAGTCCATACATAGAGATAGCAGGGGAGCGGCAAAGTAGAATACAGCATAATGAATGCGTTTAACAGATGCAAGGTTGGTCCTTGCATTCCAGTTCGGTCCTTGCATTCCACCCGGAGGCTGGAATCCCTGTCTCCTCTCCTTCGCTTTATCCTCACGACAACCAGGGGTCATTTCATAGAAAAAGTGGTGCAGGAGTTCATTAGCATAACTCATTAGCATAACTTATCTGAATATGCCACACCCCTGTCATAACCAGAAGTGTGTCAGAAGGCTCAGGCTCCACTGGACTCTTTTGGATTGCTAGCTATTGGGGGGGGGAACGTGCAGATCTGCCCTCACAGAGGAGGGAGAGCTTGTATCTGAATAAACCTTGGCCTTAAGGGTGCCACTGGACTGTTTTGGATTGCTATCTGGGGTGGGGGCTCTGCAACTTACCTGGCTGCTTCTTGCTCCTTGTGGCCTGGGGCTGCTGGGAGCAGGGGGCAGGGCTTGTTGCATGTGCCCGCCCCCTGAGCTCCTTACTGCTGGAGCTCTGCTCCTGTGCGCTCCTGCAGGAAATGACCCCTGGTTAATTGCTATATTGGGCCAGGCCAATACTCCAACTGCTTCAGCAGTTCTGTTTCTGGCAGGTAGCCAGCTAAAGGCCCCTGGGAAATTTCCAGACAGGACAAGATGGTCCCTATGGGATTTTATTTTCTGGAGCAAGTAGGTCATCATCATGCCACAATAGACTTCTGTTTCAGTGTAAAAAAAGGGTATCCTTATCTGAAATAATGTTTGAGAATTATGAGTAAGGCTCACTAGAATAATTATAATTAGAAATCAAAGCCAGTTTCTAACAGCACCATGCCAAGTAGAATCACACCCTTCTAAGCCCATTGACTTAAATGGGCTTGAAGCCTGCAACTCTGAGCTTTTCTGAATGGGGTTTTTTCATTGGTTTTGACCCCATACTGCTTCAGTTTATTCCCGTATTTCCACATATATTTTTGTGCCTTTTACCACCCCCCCCCCCCAGGTTTCCAGCTCTTTGGAGACCACTTTTTACCCTAATGTTTTTCTGGAAGGTGATTTTGAGTCAGCTTCTTCCTAGTGCATAATGTTTCTTTTGGTTTTCTTTGTCCCACCCACCTTCAGGCCACTTTTT
This sequence comes from Gekko japonicus, assembly GCF_001447785.1. Classification (NCBI taxonomy): domain Eukaryota; kingdom Metazoa; phylum Chordata; class Lepidosauria; order Squamata; family Gekkonidae; genus Gekko; species Gekko japonicus. Next base: position 79,233 of record NW_015170991.1, on the reverse strand, counting down.
AACAACTCGACTGTCATTGTTAAACCACTCCTCTCACCTCAAGATGAGTGATTTCACTTCTTTTAAAGGCTCTAAAATATTGATACAATGCTGTAGTGTTTTTATGATAGATTAAGCAGGTTCGCTGAATTCTCAGTTTTCATTTTTTTAAAAAGTCTCTGTGGTCTTCCCTCCCTGAGATATGCCTTTTTTCTTATATCTCCACAAGGGACTAGCGACTTACTTTTTAAAAAAAGCACGTGGGGAATTCAGAGAACCTGCTTAAACTACCATTACAACACTACAGCATTATATCAACATTTTAGGGCCATTAAAAAAACAAACAAACAGGATGGGTTCTCTGATGTCACTGATAGCAACACTGATGATGACAGTACCCTCCCTTGAAAATCCTCATTATTTAAGCCATGAGCAGAAGAAAATAAACTGACTGCACAACTGTAGTAATGCACAGGGAGGTGGGCAGACATGCAGAAGGACTCTGCCTGACTTGATTCCAGTGCTTGTGGATCAACTCCCAAGAAAATCAGGAGTAATTCCAGTGTACAGGAGATGTCTCTGCTTAGGAGGGCACTGTGAGTTGGCCTCTTGAGACTCCAGTCTGAGCCTCTGAGGTACATAAGAAGAGCCCTGCTGGATCAGACCAATCGTCCATCTAGTCCAGCATCCTGTCTCTCACAGTGAATCATCCTTCCAAAATTGACCACACATTTTATAAATTTGGTCTTTTAAATTATTATTCCAACTGTATAAGGCATTATGCTGCTATCAGTTTTTAGCTTCTTCCCAGGATATTCCATTATATCTTCCTGACAGTGACAGGCCTTGGATCTTCTCCCATCCTTACTGATATTCCCTTTGTTCTTTTTGGCAGGCAACATAGATGGGGCCATTGTAAGCTGTGTTATGTTCTACAGCCTATGAAGGCAGCACATTTGGCATTGCCTACAGTGAACTGTAATTTATTTTAAATAAGTATGATTTTCCACATCTGCAACATTTCAGGCAATCAAAGGGTAATGAGAAATCAATTGTATATTTCACACCCACTCAACCAAAAGCCCATTTCATAATTTGTATTACTGTATCATATTTTTTATTGAATGCTCTGGCTTTGGTTTTGTTCTCTCAGTAAGTTTTCCTTTATTAAATATATTTAAAATATTGAATGAATGCAAAACAATAATCAAGAATGGCATGGTGTACAAAACAGAATTTAGATGTTAACAAATCAACATGGTCTTTTACTCTTGCAGGGTGAGTCAATGATTGTTCAGATAAGGGCACTGAACTCTGAAGACGACTTTAGTATGCTAAAATAACACTAACAAACTAACAGAATAGCCCTGTGTGATGTTTAATCTATGTATAGAAGGTTTGACTTTATCTTGAGAGATATATTCTCCTAGATAAGTTATTATGTTTGTCCCAAGGGTTCCTATGGGACCCTAGAAAATATGCTGCTATTTTAAGAGTTTTATACTCACATAGAGAATTTATTGAGCCATGTTCTTTATGTACATCACTGTCCTTGAAAAAGATTGTATTTGGTATGGGTAAATTACTAGAGTCCTGTTGGACTAGTGATTGTGAAACTGACAAGGTGCTCTTTGAATGAACGTAAGTAAACCTGCACTTTGATGTATTGTTTTGGTGAAACCTATATTTGGTAATACTTGACACCAATATTTATATAATAGTATAGAATTTTTTTAAAAATAAAAAGCACGAAATAGATCTACCTTAAGCATACATCTATTAAACACAGTGTCATATATTTTTCCATATCTTCCTAACACTGTTGTCACGACCCCGCCCTGCCGCCTCTGTGCTATCGCCCACGCTTAAGGGCTGCCTTAGAGACTCCGGGCAATTTTACCTTTATCAGGGTCGTTTCAACCAGCACAATAGTGAATAAAATGAGTTAGTTTGGTAGCTTATCTTTTCAAATAGCCTGAGCGTTTCCGAAGGCGAAACAGATGGGCCAGTGACTCTGTCCAATTATAAAATATATATATTTATTACAAAGAACAATAACAGTTAAAAACACAAGCAAGTAAGGGAACAGATGAGTGTACAAAGACAAACAAAACAAAGAAACCTAACTATCTATATTTACTTAACCTTGAGTAGATAGTCCTCAGCAGCAATACTGAAGTAGCTGGGCTTTGTGCCAGGGAATAGCCTTGCCTCCTTCCAAGGTAACAGTCCTAGACCAAGGTTACCATTCATCTCTCCTGGAAGAGTGCTGTAATTCTCCTGCATATGTCCCGGCCTCTCACTCCAGCATAACCTTGAGCAGAGGCACGCATTCCTAGTATCCGGACTCAGCTTCTGGCTCTCTCTGGCTTTTCTGGCTGGCCTTTTGCTGCCTGCTTGCTTCCTACTAAATAGTAGCTCAGCTGTCAACCAATTACTAATCTAATTAGTGGTTTGCACACGGTGATCTAGATCTTCGGCTGTCAAGATTTCCCTTAGTCATGCTGAGGTTTGACAGTATCCAGCTGCACTAAGTTGTAACAACCGGTAATTGTTAACAGGTGGTTGTATCAGAGTTACCTGTTCTACTCACGTGATTCTGCTAAGACTTACTAACTAATTTATTTATTTATTTATTTATTTTATTCAATTTATACCCCGCCCTCCCCGCAATGCGGGCTCAGGGCAGCTTACATAGGGGCATACGCCAATATAAAAACATTTAAAACCATTTAAAATCCATACAATACAAAAACATTATTAACAAGTTATTAACTAACTAAAGTTAAAGGGCAAGTACAAGTAACCTCAGAAAGAGTGAAGCGGCTGGGCCAAAGCCGAAAGGACCCTCAGTTGTGGATGTGTCTGATGGTGAAAGGAAAGTCCAATGCTGCAAAGAACAATACTACATAGGAACCTGGAATGTAAGATCTATGAATCAAGGTAAGCTTGACGTGGTCAAAAATGAGATGGCAAGACTGAACATCGATATCCTAGGAATCAGTGAACTAAAGTGGACAGGAATGGGCGAATTTAACTCAGAAGACCATTATATCTACTACTGTGGCCAGGAATCTCGTAGAAAAAATGGTGTGGCCTTTATAGTCAACAAGAGAGTGCAAAAGGCAGTACTGGGATACAATCTCAAAAATGACAGAATGATTTCTGTCCGATTCCAAGGCAAACCATTCAACATCACAGTAATCCAAGTCTATGCCCCAACCACTGATGCAGAAGAGGCTGAAGTAGACCGGTTCTATGAAGACCTACAACACCTCCTAGAACTAACACCAAAAAATGATGTCCTCATCATCATAGGGGACTGGAATGCTAAAGTAGGAAGTGAAAAGGTAACTGGAATAACAGACAAGTTTGGCCTTGGAAAGCAAAATGAAGCAGGGCAAAGGTTAACAGAGTTTTGTCAAGAGAACACACTGGTCATAGCGAACACCCTTTTCCAACAACCTAAGAGACGACTCTACACATGGACATCACCAGATGGGCAACACCGAAATCAGATTGACTATATAATTTGCAGTCAAAGATGGAGAAGCTCTATCCAGTCAGTAAAAACAAGACCTGGAGCTGACTGTGGTTCAGATCATGAGCTACTCATTGCAAAATTCAGACTTAAACTGAAGAAAATCGGGAAAACCATGAGGCCATTCAGGTTTGACCTAGATCACATCCCTGATGAATATACAGTAGAGGTGAAGAATAGATTCAAGGGTCTGGATTTGATAGATAGAGTGCCTGAAGAACTATGGACAGAGGTTCGTGACATCGTACAGGAGGCAGCAATCACCACCATACCAAAGAAAAAGAAATGCAAGAAAGCAAAATGGCTTTCTGATGAGGCTTTACAAATAGCAGAGGAAAGAAGGAAAGCGAAAGGCAAAGGCGAAAAGGAAAGATTTACCCAACTGAACGCAGATTTCCAGAGAACAGCAAGGAGAGATAAGGAGGCCTTCCTGAATGAACAGTGCAAAGTAATAGAAGAAAACAATAGAATGGGAAGGACTAGAGATCTCTTCAAGAAAATTGGAGAAATCAAGGGAGCGTTCCATGCAAAGCTGGCCATGATAAAGGACAAAAACGGTAGGGACCTAACAGAAGCAGAAGAGATTAGGAAAAGATGGCAAGAATACACAGAAGAACTATACAAGAAAGACCTCGATGTCCTTGACAACCACGACGGTATAATCACTGACCTCGAGCCAGACATCCTGGAATGTGAAGTTAAATGGGCCTTAGAAAGCATTGCTAACAACAAAGCTAGTGGAGGTGATGGTATTCCAGCTGAGCTATTCAAAGTCTTAGAAGATGATGCTGTTAAAGTGCTGCACTCCATTTGCCAGCAAATTTGGAAAACGCAACAGTGGCCACAGGATTGGAAAAGATCAGTATACATTCCAATCCCAAAGAAGGGCAACGCCAAGGAATGTTCAAACTATCGCACAATTGCACTCATATCACACGCTAGCAAGGTCATGCTCAAGATCCTACAAGCTAGGCTTCAACAGTACGTGGATAGAGAACTACCAGAAGTACAAGCTGGGTTTCGAAGAGGTAGAGGAACGAGAGATCATATTGCCAACATTCGCTGGATTATGGAGAAAGCAAGAGAGTACCAGAAAAATATCTACTTCTGCTTCATTGACTATGCTAAAGCCTTTGACTGTGTGGATCACAACAAACTATGGCAGGTCCTTAAAGAGATGGGAGTACCAGACCACCTCACATGTCTCTTGAGAAACCTGTATAAGGGCCAAGAAGCGACAGTTAGAACCGGATACGGAACAACTGATTGGTTCAGCATAGGAAAAGGAGTACGACAAGGATGTATACTGTCACCTTGCTTATTTAATATATATGCAGAGTACATCATGCGAAATGCTGGCCTGGATGAATCACAAGCGGGAATTAAGATTGCTGGGGAAAAGATCAACAACCTCAGATATGCAGATGATACCACTCTAATGGCTGAAAGTGAAAAGGATCTAAAGAGCCTCTTGCTCAGAGTAAAAGAGGAGAGCGCAAAAGTGGGCTTGAAGCTCAACATCAAAAAAACTAAGATCATGGCATCCGGCCCCATCACTCCTTGGCAAATAGAAGGGGAAGTCGTGGAAGTAGTGACAGACTTCACGTTCCTGGGATCCCAGATCACCGCAGACTGTGACTGCAGCCATGAAATTAAAAGACGCCTGCTCCTTGGGAGGAAAGCGATGGCGAACCTAAACAGCATGATAAAAAGTAGAGACATCACCCTGCCAACAAAAGTCCGCATGGTCAAAGCAATGGTATTCCCAGTAGTCATGTATGGCTGCGAGAGCTGGACTATAAGGAAGGCCGAGCGCCGAAGAATAGATTCTTTTGAACTATGGTGCTGGAGAAGACTCTTGAGAGTCCCTTGGACTGCAAGAAGAACAAATCAGTCAATCCTCAAAGAAATCAACCCTGACTGTTCCCTGGAAGGCCAGATAATGAAACTGAAGCTCAAATACTTTGGCCACCAAATGAGAAGGGAGCACTCACTGGAGAAGACCCTGATGCTGGGAAAGATTGAAGGTCAAAGAAGACGGGGACGGCAAAGGATGAGATGGTTAGACAGTGTCA
>NW_015170991.1:55703-72948 GCF_001447785.1 Gekko japonicus | reverse complement strand
CGATACGCATTGCACCGCTGTTGCCAGGATGTGACGCTACGCGTTGCTCTGGCAACGGGACTCCAAACAGCCCCGTTGCCAGAGCGACGCGTAGCGTCACATCCTGGCGATGGTGGTGCAACGCATATCGCTGTCCCCCGCGGCAGGGATCCTGTGAAGACGCACGGATCCCCTGCCGCGGCTTGGCAGCCCTAGTTGGCAACCATAATTCCGCTGGAGGAAATGGTTGCTTTGGAGGGTGGATGCTATGGCATTGTACCCCTCGGAGGGCCTTCCCCTCCTCAAACCTCACCCTTCAGACTAGCTGAAATCCTGATGGACTAAAGACCTGACTATGACCTGCTTCAATTGCAATTGCTAGCAACTTAGAGAACACCTAAGCTTTGGCCTTTGACGTCAAAATTTATGCCTGCAGCCATACGGGAAAGGGCCAAAGAAGAATTTATTACCTGGAGCAGAAAGGTCTCTTTGTTCTCGCTGGGAGCAAAAGTTCCTGTAGGTCTTGTGGATCTCCTGACAAAAATATGTAATCTTTCATTAAAATCTGCCTCCATTCCTGAGGACTGGAAGGTAGCTAATGTCACTCCCATCTTTAAAAAGGATGCCAGAGGAGATCCGGGAAATTACAGCCCGGTCAGTCCGACGTACATACTGGGTAAGTTGGTGGAAACTGTTATTAAGGAAAGAATTATTAGGCAGATTGATGAACAAAACCTATTGAGGCAGACTCAGCATGGGTTCTGTAAGGGAAGATGTGTTCTTTGAGGGAGTGAACAAACATGTGGACAAGGGGGCCCCAATAGATGTTGTTTACCTTGACTTCCACAAAGCTTTTGATAAAGTTCCTCATCAAAGGGTCCTAAGTAAGCTTAATAGTCACGGGATAAGAGGACAAGTCCTCTTGTGGATCAAAAACTGGCTAATCAATAGGAAACAGAGAGTGAGTATAAATGGGCAATTTTTTCAGTGGAGGGCAGTAAGCAGTGGGGTACCACAGGGATAGGTACTGGGTCCGATGCTTTTTAACTTGTTTATTAATGATTTGGAGTTGGGAGTAAGCAGTGAAGTGGCTAAATTTGCAGATGACACAAAGTTGTTCAGGGTGGTGAGAACCAGGGAGGATTGTGAGGCACTCCAAAGGAATCTGTTGAGGATGGGTGAGTGGGCGTCAGCATGGCAAATGGGGTTCAATGTGGCCAAGTGCAAAGTGATGCACATTGGAGCAAAAAATCCTAACTATAAATACACATTGATGGGGTCCGAACTGGCAGAGACTGACCAAGAGAGAGATCTTGTAGTCGTAGTAGATAACTCAATGAAAATGTCATGACAGTGTGCAACTGCAATAAAAAAGGCCAATGCTATGCTCGGAATTATTAGGAAGGGAATTGAAAACAAATCAGCCAGTATCAGAATGCCTCTGTATAAATCGATGGTGCGACCTTATTTGGAGTACTGTGTACAGTTCTGGTCACCACACCTCAAAAAGGATATTAAAGCCGTGGAAAAAGTGCAGAAAAGGGCAACTAGAATGATAAAAGGGTTGGAACACTTTTCCTATGAAGAAAGGTTAAAGCTCTTGGGGCTCTTTTGTTTGGAGAGATGACAGCTGAGGGGTGACATGATCGAGGTTTATAAGATTATGAATGGGATAGAGCAGGTAGAGAAAGAAGTACTTTTCTCCCTTTCTCACAATACACGAACTCGTGGGCACTCAATGAAATTGCTAAGCAGTCAGGTTAGAACAGATAAAAGGAAGTACTTCTTCACCCAAAGAGTGATTAACACATGGAATTCACTGCCACAGGAGATGGTGGACACATGCATGGACGGCTTCAAGAGGGAATTAGATAAACATATGGAGCAGAGGTCCATCAGTGGCTATTAGCCACAAGGTATAGATAGGAACTCTCAGTCTCCTGATGGCACCTGGTATTTTTGGCCACTGTGTGACAGAGTGTTGGACTGGATGGGTCATTGGCCTGACCCAACATTAGCTTCTCTTATGTTCTTATCTCAGGCATGAGACTCAAATCCAAAGTACTGTGGTGTTGCTGATGAGTGGGGCAAAGAAGTTGGGTGTAGCCATGTCCCCAGTGGGGAGCAATGAGGTTGAATGTCTGGATCCTTCTGTGTCTTCGAGGCAGGAAAGGAAGTTGAGAAGCCAGGTTCTGTTACAATGCCTTCAGGAACAGGAAACCTGGAGTTGGCAACCCTATCTCCTTCTCACCCAACAGCCAACCTACATTTGTCTGCCCCTCTGCCTTAAGCTTTCCCTCTTCCTCACCCCTGGCAGCAACTGTCTAGGACGACTGTGGTCCAGTTGTGTAGTCAAGTCACTGGGCCAGGCCTACTTGCATGGTAGGGAACCCTCAAGGACTTGTGGGGGGTGCCTCACTTTCCCCTGTATCCCCCTCCCTGCACTCTTCTCTCTTTCCTTCCTCTTGGCAATCCCCATATCCTCTCCCTCATTCACTCCTTCTCAGCCATTCACCAAACTACCTTTTATCTGCCTCCTATCTTCAGCTATATTTATTATTTATTTACTTCATTTATACCCCACCTTTCTCCACAGTAGGGACCAAAGCAGCTTACCTTATTTTCCTCTCCTTTTGATCCTCACAACAACGCTGTGAGGTAGGCTAGGCTGAACGTATGTGACTGGTCCAAAAAATCATCCATTCAGCTTCCACGGCAAGATGGGGATTTGAATCTGGGTCTCACAGACCCTGTTATGAAGCTCTAACTGCTACACCATATTGGCTTTCATAGGGTGGATGATGTTGAACAGGAGCAAGCAGCCAGGTCTAGTTGAGTCATGCAAGTTGGGTGGTATCAAGTCACCCACAGGTTGCTGCCAGGCCTACATTTGCCAACCTAGAGGTGGGACCTGACATCTGAAATTACAACTGAATTCCAGAGCGATGTGTCCCCCTGGAGAAAATGGCTGTTTTGGAGGTTGGACTCTGGTATTTTACATGGCTGAGGCCTCTCCACTCCCCAAAACCTGCCTTCCTCAGACTCCACCACAAAATCTCCAGGAATTTCTAAACCTGGTGCTGGGAACCCTTGTCAGGCCTGGGCTGGCCCCAAAAAGTCCTTCCTCAAAGGCCAAAACATGCCTGGAAAAGACCCTGCCCTCTTCCCCTTCCTTTTCTTCCTCAGAAACCCAGCTTGGAGATACAGTGGCTGCTTAGCAAGAGCCACTGAGGGAATTTTTTGCTTAAAAATACAGGTGCTCCTTTTATCATTTTAAGGTGTTTTACATCCCCCCATATATTTTTTTAAGATTTCACATTTTTCTGCAAACCTGGGGCCCTTTTCAGGTTTGTAGAAAGATCTGTCTTGCCTGTTCACAGCTCCAGTCACTGGATTGAAGTATCTAAAGATTTGGCTAGCTTCACTATTAGCATATAAATAGGTGTAGAACCTTGTGTAGATGGGACCTTATCTATTTTGGGGTGCTGAGCCCACATCCTAATGGCAACCAGCATTCACATGGTGGCACAAAGGCCATTTAACAGACATGCACAATAAAGTTACATACATTTCAAACATGCACACCTTTCAGCCAGCGGTATAAGAGAATTATATTTTAAAGTAGGTTCTCTGGTAAGTTAACTTAGAGGATGGTTTGTGTTAGCTTAGAGGCTGGTTTGCACTGGTGAATGGGGATGCTGCTTGTCGCTTTAGAAAAGAAACAAATGTCCTTTATGGTGAAGGAACTCCATACTTATCCAAGCTAGGATAGAGAGAGATTGCGGAAAGCATGTCTTGCTGTTATGGTGGTTAGGAAGAGAACGAGTCAGACAGAACAAGGAAACCCTAAGAGTAGCAGAGGAGACCAAGGAAAGGATACATATATAGTGACCTATATAGACTTGACAGCTCCATATGCTGCTGTGAAGGACTTGTGTGCTCTGTACACTGCACCATCCTCCACTTCTGACAATTAGAAACCAAATTTTAAAATGTGTACCTTCTGAGAAAGAGCCAACATGCATGGAAATCCATTAAAAAATAACCTTAAGCCTTCATCTTCCTGAACATATTTACATGAACTTCTTTGCAAATCGGGTTGACATTCCATACATGATCGTGACAGAAGCGGCAATTTGGCTAAGACACATCTACTCAAAGAAACAGTCACTAACCAACTTGATTTCAAATCAGCCTCTAAAAATCTTGTCATTTGAATAAGCTCCATTGAAATCGGTGAGATTTCCTTCTTCAGGTTCAGAGATGCCACCCTGTCATGAAGATGTTGGGCGTAATAAATCAGCACAATTCCTCAGAACGTTTATGCTCAGTAACAATAAGAGGTTCAATACAAAGCTTCTTTCTCTCTTCTAGGCACACACTGCCATAGCCACTGTTCTGAAGGACCACCCCATTCCTTCGCCTGAAGTCTCATGACCACAAAGATTATTTTAACTTGATTAGTGTAACTTCAAAAAGAGGGATCACAACCTCTCAATTTGAATTTAAAGTAATGAATCTCCCTGCAATTATCTCTGAAACCTCTAAGTGGAGCCTCAAGCTACTTCAAACATAGCATAGCTCTATATGTACTATGTCCGCAAAACTTCTTGTGATAGCCATTTCTTTAATAATGTTTGTTGGGGTTAAATGTATCAGAATAATGACTGTAAGAAAATGTCTTCATTAGCACATTTATAGCACAATCGTAAACAGACTTATGCTATTATTACTGACTTCAATGAAAGCTTTAATACTAGGAAAATAAGTTGTTACCTGTCACAGCCCAGGGCTCCCTAATCCCAGGGGAAAAGGGGTGGAACATGGGCACCACCCTAAGTAGGGCAGCAGCTAACAAACAGGATCAAAGCAATGACAATCAGGATATTTAAATCAACAAAGGGACAATGGAATTCAATTTACACTGAGACAATTTGGGAAAAGATGGACCCTCCACAGGGGGATACAGCCTTTGGTCCTGGGGACTTCACATTATCCATTCAGAATCAGCAAATGTGCAGTTCCTGTACTTTGATTTTTCAACAAACACATTAATTTTAGCACTTTGGCTCTCAATATGCAATTGTTTTGGCTTCCCTGTTAACAGACCTCACCTTGTGATTCATTCTTTCCCAAGACTATGCATTCCCCAGATACCTTATTATTGGTATGAACTTCAGATGTGTTACCTCAAATAACTGCAGTTAACCTCTGTTTGATGGGCTGTGTGCGTGCTGTGACTACTGTGCATACCTAGAAAAAAAAGACTTTAATGTGCACAGTAAACATTTCAATCTACCCTTGTTTTATGGTTAACCCTTGTCTATCTTTTTACATATCCTCCGTTTTTTCAGCTCACCTTGTGCAGCTGATGAAGTGGTTGTTGGTTGCCTTAAAATACTTATACCTTAACTAGTCCATCCTGTATCCAGGACCTGATCCAGGTGAGCCAGCATCCATCTAACACCCTGGCTGACTTCTAAGACAAAGGAACAGCTTCATCAGCTTTCTTGATGGGACTATGCACAACAGTAGCTGCTACAGGTTACATAAACAAGACCCAAACTCATTTGAAGTTTATGTGCATTTTTCTTGTTTAACAGAGGTCTTTTAAACAGTCATCCGTTCTTGACAATGGTTCAAGTTGTGACAAAGCTAATGTTAGATTCAGCTCAAGTCATAGCTGATTCCTCAGAACTATAGCAAGTTTGACCTGAAATCTTTTATGAAGTTAGTTCACCCCTTCTGGTCTATGGCTATTAAGATTATTGTTGATTTGGTGGTGGCACAGTAACTGAACTTGGCTTGACTTTGGCCCTTTACAAACTGCCTTTGTATTCCATTTTAGTAATTGGTTGCTAATGAAATTTTTCTGTCATTTCAGACAGTCCCATTGGGTTAGCAAAATGTGGTTGAGCAGCTTTTGAGGGAAACGGCTTTTTCCTGTTTTCAACCCCTTTGTTGCACTTCTGAATCACTGGGGTGTGTTGTTTAAAATGTCCATAGTGCTTCTTACAGTGCCATCCCCCCACCCACCTTATTTATTTATTGATTGATTTATTTATTTATTTGATTTATACCCTGCCCTACCCGCCGAAGCAGGCTCAGGGCGGCTTACAAGAATAATATAAAAATGATTATGACATAGATAAAACTATCTAAAAACAATTCAAAAAAAGTGCTAGCTGGTTCTAAACTAGTACATTAGGGATGAGGGTAATGGTTACTTTATTCATCAGTTCTCAGCAATGGTTACTTTATTCATCAGTTCTCAATCTTTATCATATATATACGACTGGCACAGGCTATAATGGTGGAGTTGGGTGCCTCCTTAATGATGATGTTGGTGATGGTGATGGTGGTGGTGGTGGCGGCTCCTTAATCGAAGGCCTGGTGTAAGAGCTCTGTCTTGCAGGCCCTGTGGAACTGTAAAAGATCCAGCAGGGCCCTGATATCTTCTGGGAGTTCATTCCACCAATATGGAGCCACCACCAAGAACACCCTGGCCCTGGTTGTTGCCAGTCTGACATCTTTAGGGATTTTGTGACTCTGAACGCAGTGCTTGCGGTACATATGGGGAAAGGCAGTCCCTCAGGTATGTCGGCCCCTGACCATATAGGGCTTTAAAGGTAAGAACCAGCACCTTGGAGCAAACTCGGAATGCTGTCAGCAGCCACTGTAATGCCTTTAGAACAGGTTGGATGTGCTCCCGCATAGGGAGGCCCATCAGAAGCCTGGCTGCTGCATTTTACACTAGCTACAGTTTCCGAATTTGTGACAAGGGCAGCCCCATGTAGAGAGTGTTACAGTAGTCCAGTCTTGAGGTGACCATTGCATGGATCACTGTTGCCAAGTCATTGCGGTCGAGGAAGGAAACCAACTGCCTAATCAGCCAGAGGTGGTAAAAGGCTGACTAGGCAGTGGCTGCTACTTGGGCCTCCATTGTTAAGGAGGCATCCAAGAGCACTCCCAAACTCCTGACCTCCAGCACTGGGACCAACAGCACCCCATCGAAGGTCAGGAATGGGATCCCTACCCTCGGACCGCCCAAATTCACGTACAGGACCACCATCTTAATAGGATTCAGTTTCAGCCGGCTCAGTCTAAGCCAACCAGCCATGGCTTGTTCACCATGCACTTAGAAGCGCCCACTCAAAGTCAGTGCTCCAGTAGGCTAGGAAGGAGTGACCTCAACACCAGCACAGGAACACCTCTTGCTAGGCTTGCTCCTTGGCTCTTTCTACCTTTTGTCAGCAGAACTGAGCTCCAGATGATTGGGTTTTTTTTTTTTTAAATCAGCCATAACTTCCTAGAAAAATGACCAAATTTATAAAATTACTTTAAGATCAGGAGAGATGAAAAATGATGGTGCTCTACTCCTCTTAAATCCAGTAGTCTACACCACCTCCTGACTGGTGTGTGCTTCTAAACCCTGTCCTTCTAAGCCAGTTTGGTGCAGTGGTTAAGAGTGGTGGACTCTAATCTGAGAACTGGGTTTGATTCCCCACTCCTCCATATGCATCCAGCTCAGCTGGGTGATCTTGGGCCAGTCACAGCTCTGTCGGAGCAGTTCTCTCAGAGGCCTCTCAGTCCCACAGGGTGTCTGTTGTGGGGAGAGGAAGGGAAGGAGATTGTAAGCTGCTCTGAGACTCCAAGTGAAGGGCAGGGTATAAATCAGCTTCCCAAAGCCTCACAAGAGCTAGCTGATCTCTGGGGACTCTCAGGCTTCCCCTCCAGCCTTGTTCCCTCCTACCCACCATTCTCCTGGCTGGGATAAGCTGCTGGTTGGAAGAAAACTAACAACTAATGCTATGTACTGTAATAAATGAAATATACCACAGCCACTGAAGTCTCCTGTAGATTTCTAACTTATAATAATTATATAAACTTATATTAATTATATAAACACACATTACAGGCCACTAAATGCAAAACACAATCACCAAAAATAATGCACAAACTAGATGAAGTCTCATATATAATGTCCTTGGCTAGATAAAAAGAAGAAGAACCAAGAAAATAAAGCAGAGGTGGGAAAAGCCAGGTAGGTAATAAAAGGTTGAAGTAATCTCAGATCACTTCTGCCACTCCCTCCCTGTTTTTTTTACAAAGTTTTTAAAACCAATACTTCAAAAGCCAGAGGGGTCTAGGGCCTTTTGGGTCAAGCATTAGTTTAAAGTAATATAAGACCATTCTCATTTCATATGTGAATCAGCTGACAAAAACTAATGAAAAGTAGTACCATATTGTGGGCTCATCACAACGGTCTCCAGCACATCTCTCATATCTTGTAAAACAAGTTTTGCTTAATTCTCTGCTGAGGTGCAGAAGAGGCAGAGGAGGAAAGAGGGTGAGCAGAGCAGCGCAGCACAGAAGTTAGGGCTGACCAACTGAGCACAGGGACAGAGCGAGCAGAGCAGGGATTTGTTGTAGTTGGTGAGGGAGTGGTGGGGCGGGGAGGGGTTCATCGGCAGGCCAGCATTCTCCTGAATGTGGTGCTCTAGGCAACTGCCTAACTCGCCTATATGGACGCACCAGCCCTGCTTCCAAATATCTTTCCCCCCCTAGTCTACAAACCTACAGGGTCAGAGGAAGGGAACAGCCTAAAACTACGAGTAGCAAGGATCATTAATACATATGTTCAAGACACTCAACATTTCCCCATTATTCGCAAGGGAAGGGGGGGCGAGGGAAGGGGGAGTGGGGGGGGTTCATCAGCAGGCCAGCACTTTTCTGAAGGTGGCACTGTAGGCAACCGCCTAACACGCCTATATGGACACACCACCCCTGATTCCATCAGGATCTCTTGTCACACCCCATGAGTTTCCCTTGTCTGAGGAATCTACTATGTACATTGGCTGAGGCTCAGTAATTGCTTTAAAACTTATATTTGACTCTGGTGCATTTATCATCCAAAAGAATTGTGGCACACCCCCAAGTGGACAGTGCATAGTCTTGAACACCAGCAAGGGAATGAACAAGAGAGGGATGGAAGAAGGAATCAATCTAAGTGACCATCATGAACCTCACATGGAAGACTTGATTCTCACAATTGGGGCTGGAGGCTCTGCTAAGGAAGGGAGGACAGAACTTCTGCCCCAGAAGAAATTCTGAGGCCTAGCTGGTCTTTCTAACTTGTGATTATCCAAAATAGGAAAAGAAAGCAATGAACAATGATGCTTTGTAAATAGTAATTACTGAACACACCCATGCATCACAGAACTACCATACAGCCACTAGTCAGAAAAAAAGAAACAATCCTGTTCTTTTACAGATGTAAAATGGTACCCAGTTGTATCTTCACGAAAAAACTTCTCTTATATCTCTATACTTCCTTGTAGTATAAACCAAGCATTTTAAAAACTCACAGAAGGGGTGGAACAAAAGTCTACAGCAGCCTTAGGCCCCTTTCTTCTGAAGCAGTCACCTCAGATATCAAGGAACTTCAAACTTCTATGGTGAGATATCTAAGGCCAAGGTAGTATCTAAGTCTTAGCACATTCAGTGATGGACAACATTTCTCCAGATTTAACTTGCTATGGCAAATAACAGACAACCAGTTTATGAGCTCTGAAAATTCAGAGCAGAAAATTAACCAGAAGAGCAAAGAGCAAGGTGTGACTCTTTATAGCAACAGATAGCATACTTATGGGGTTGCCATAAGTCAGCTGTGACTTGATGGCAAAAAATTAAAAATCCAACAAACTACTGTGTTCTGAGCAGGCACTTGGGTGGGCTTCTGTTCTCCATTTTGAAGTCCCAGAGCTGACAATCCCAGACATTTACAAGGCATTTCCGAGAGGTAGAAGTCTGCCTTTGTGCTAACTTTTACTAACACTAGCTAAAACATCACAAAATAGTAATCACAAGCTTCACCAGCCTGGATGTTAAGAAACACACTACCCCCCCCCCAAAGTGGGTGCCCCCATCCTGCATTATTTCCAAAGGACTAAATCAAACCAGAAAATCTCTGCAGTAGAAATGAAGGTGTATGTGGGGGTCATTTTTGCAAGCCCAGCAGAACCAGAGCAAGGTACAGAGTATCCAGCAGTACCAGTGCAATCACAAAGTGCCAGCAAACCCAGTGCCATTGTGGCAAGGCCAGGTGATTTCAAGGACAGAATCACAGCCCAAAAAGGGGAGGGGGGGTTGGAAGCCCAGCAGAACCAGTGCAATGTACAGTGCTCAGCAAACCTAGTGCCACTGTGGCAATGGCATCTGATGTCAAGCACAGAATTACAGTCCAAGTAAAGGGGTGGGGTGGAAGCTCAGCAGAACCAGTACAATATACAGTGATTAGCAAACCCAGTGCCTTCTGTTCATAATATTAACAACAATTTCGAACTATACTATTCTTAGGCCCAATCTGCATCTAGTATTTGCTCCATTGTTGTACCAAACCCACACTGGAACAGAAAAAGATGCGGCTCAAAACCACATTCAAATACCCCAAGTTAATGCCGTACTGACTGCAGTCACCCCTGAATGGCCATAAAACGGCCATAAATCTATGCAGACAGCCACCATAAAACCAGAGATCAAATGAAGTGAAAGCATCATGCAGTCTGGACACTGCTATAAAATTCGACAATCAATCAAAGTGAAAGTGGCATGCAATGTAGATGGGAATTTCTGTTCCAGTGTGGGTTTGGTAAGACAGCGGAGCAAATGCTAGATGCAGATTCGGCCTTAAATATATTCTGTCACCATTTATTTAATTTTTATTTGTTATTATGGCAGTCTCCTGGTCCAAGTACATTAGGCCAAAAATATAAAAATTGAATCCCCCATTGATTTCAGTGGAATATAAATTATGCTCAAAGGTTAAAATGCTACTTTTTATTGGGCTTGGCCAGCCTTTTGTGTTCCGTAGGAAGTGTGTTACATAGAAGGGGCTAGGTAGTCTTGGTCCACAGAGTACCAATGTGTTTTAAACTTACAAAACAGAAAGGAACACTAAGGTCTCTGCAGCAAACATGGAAGATCTGATATTGGATCTTGGTGTTTCATTTAGTCCTTATGTTCTTAAACAAGAACACAAATTTAGGACTGACTGTACAGATTCCATGTGGGTTCCATTGATGAGCAGGCTTGAGTCTAGTGATCAGCTCAATTTTATTTGTGATTTCAGCAAGAGAATGCAAGACTCCAGAGCCTCAGCTCTGTTAAATAGCATGCAATTGCCACACCCAAACACACCCCACTCTCAGTGAAAGGCTATTTACATAACACTACTACTAGATTGGTTTATTCCAGAATCCTGGTCGGCTATTGTTCTTGGGCTCCAAGCTCAGCCAGTCTCTGGGGTGATTCAATCAGGAATGATTCAGTCCCAGTACATAACACATCTCATTTAAGAACTAAGGGTTAAATGATACACTACAAGATCTAGTATCAGATTTTCTGTATTTGCTTGTTGGTTAAAGGGGGGACTAACTGATAGTAGATCGATGGGGAAAGGGTTAATCCTATCTCCACAAGATAGTCTGTTTTGCCTATGGGTCCCCAATATGAGTTAAAACAAAACAAAATGATCTAGTCACGATCTAAGTTTGAATCCAGTGGCAGACCAACAAAGTTTTATTCAAGGTATAAGCTTTTGTGTGCATGTACGTTTCTTCAGATACAGTGAAACAGAATTTCCTCAGCCATTATATATAGGAAGGGGGGGTGGTTTAATTGCCAGGAAGGGCAATTAGAGTCAAGACAGAGATAGAAAGAAAATGGAAATTACCAGTCCATGCATGTAGGTAGAGCTTGAAGAAATTATGTTTCACTGTATCTGAAGAAATGCGCTTGCATACAAAACCTCATACCTTGAATAAAACTTTGTTGGTCTTAAAGGTGCCGCTGGACTGTTCTGCTGCTTCAGACCAACACAGCTACCCACCTGGATCTAGTCACAATCTAATCACAGATCTCCTGGCATGTTGGCCAGTTCAGTCGTTCTAAATGCCTTCATGGTTGGTTCTTCAGACCACCCTCCTGGTGCCCTGACATTCTTTAAAAAGCGCTAGATGGGTCCAATGCTCCCTCTAAGCTGTGTCCTGTGAGCAAAAATTCTACTTTGTGAGCTGCTGGCATTAAAGTTGTGAGCAAGCGATTTGGCTACTGTATAAATCAGTTTGCTCTGGAGTCGTCCTTCCTGAGTGAAGTAAAAAATGTGTGAGCTGAAGACTAAAAAAATGTGAGCTAGCTCACACGAACTCAGCTTAGATGGAACAGTGGATGTTGTTGTTCAGTCGCACAGTCAAGTCCGACTCTTCGCGACCCCATGGACAAGATCACGCCAGGCCCTCCCGTCTTCCGCTGTCCTCTGAAGTTTGCTCAATTTCATGTTCATGACACTGTCTAACCATCTCATCCTTTGCCGTCCCCGTCTTCTTTGACCTTCAGTCTTTCCCAGCATCAGGGTCTTCTCCAGTGAGTGGTCCCTTCTCATTTGGTGGCCAAAGTATTTGAGCTTCAGTTTCATTATCTGGCCTTCCAGGGAACAGTCAGGGTTGATTTCTTTTAGGATTGACTGATTTGATCTTCTTGCAGTCCAAGGGACTCTCAAGAGTCTTCTCCAGCACCATAGTTCAAAAGAATCTATTCTTCCGCGCCCGGCCACCATTTGGTGGATGGGTCCACCAAAAAACTTCC
Organism: Gekko japonicus; assembly: GCF_001447785.1. Classification (NCBI taxonomy): domain Eukaryota; kingdom Metazoa; phylum Chordata; class Lepidosauria; order Squamata; family Gekkonidae; genus Gekko; species Gekko japonicus. The sequence goes on along the minus strand of NW_015170991.1, from coordinate 60,324 downwards.
AGTAGACAACCGTCTACTTTCCACTTATTATTGACATGGATTGTCTGCTAATAAACGTTTTGATGGATACTAAAACTTGCATACCCGTAAACCAATGAGAGATTATCCAGCAAAGATACAGTGTTCCCTGTTTGCGCCTGTCTGCTCAGCAACAAAGTGTCTCCACACTATTACAGGGCTGAGATTGGAGGCTCCCCCCCATCTGTTAGACGAAGAGTCTGTCTATCGGTCTTTTACCGGTGGTGTTTTTGGGGGGCTTTTGCGATTTCATACAAGGATAGCAACCTCAGCACTACAGTTCCCAGGAACCCTTGCGCGCCCTTCCCTGCCTGGCTTTTATGTTCTGAATCCTGCGGTTTGTTGGTGCCAGATCCTGCCTGTCGGTGTGCAGCTTGGCTGCAGTTCAGTGGCTGAGGCGAAAGGGCTAGTGTTGTGGACGCTGAAGCCAGGGCGTGCGGCGCGAGGAAATCCCCGGCTCCGGGCCGAAGCTGTAGGAGCGCGAGGTCCAAGAGGGACGCTTCGAGGAATTCCTGCAGAGCGAATGTAGGCAGGGAGAGAGAAAGGAAGGATGGTCATTCGGCTGTTCATCGCGTCTTCCTCGTGCTCCGTAGCGGTGAGTGCAGGACCGGGGGGGGGGGGGGAGGCGGGGGAAGAAGAGGAAAGCGCGGCAACGGGCAGACACCGACGGATGGCTACAGGCGCGTGAGTGGAGGTCTCCTCCGCTGCGACACACAGAAGCTATCTTTGGCTGGACATGGACTGCAAGGATTCAAGAGGAAGGGAAGCACTGGGGAGAAGGAAGGGGGATACGGGGGGAGAATTCTGGCCCGTCAGAGGTAGGTAAATAATGAAGAACGGAGCCGGCGTGCGTCTACTGAAGGAACGAGGCTTGCGGCGAGGATTTCCCTCTGCGCGGCACTGGTCAGCAGCATTCTTGTTTCTTGTTATCGTTTCCACTCCCAGCCGGTTGGGCTGGGCTGGAGTGCGGGTTACTAATCACGGTGTTGCGGCTAACGTTATGGTGAGCGAGCGGTACCTTTGGCACGCCTGCTTTTGCCCGGAAAGGGAGAGGGGGGACATAAATGCCTCTTTTGTGACTTGCAGCTTTTAAAATGTAAAGTTCGCAAGGATATTAATGGTAGCGTTTGTGGTTTTCCCGAAGACATCTGAATGGCCAAGAAGCACAAAACAAACAAACAAACATGTAGTCGTTCACGGCGATGTTTGTTTTATCATAAAATCCGTCAAGCGTTGATCCCAAATGCTCGGGAAACCACTGGAAGTGTACATCTACAAGTTGATATTTAGACTGCCGTCGTACGAACTGGGGGTGTAAATCCCGTTCAGCTGAAACGTACTTCTGAATAAACGTGTTCAGAATCGGGAAGCATGTCAAGTCATAATATATTACATCCTTCTCGGTAAGCAGTAAACATTATAAATCCACTTTAAAAAAATCCATTGATTGCCTAGTATTCTTCCTAACTAAATTGCAGATATTGGTACTTCTCTTTACAGTTCTTTGTGGTCTTAGTCCAGGATACTTAGTCTAGGAGCACTATTTTCTCTGCAGCTTCCTTACCTTTAGGACTGGGTATTCAGATCTTTAACGGTCCAACCGTTTATTAATCTGTTGGCCGCTTGGTAGAGCCATCTCTCTGAAATGGCTATAAATTTTGGAATAAGTTTCCGTTTTGACCTTCAGGAGATTTGGGATCCTGGCTCCTTTGTACTTCTTCGGTATTTAAAGTTATCTCTAGAAAAAAGTTAGAGTCCAATGGCACCTTTAAGACCAACAAAGTTTTATTCTAGGTGTGAGCTTTCGTGTGCACGCACACTTCATCATACGATGAAATGGAATTACATATCATAGTTGTATATATAGGAGTGGTTGTTAAATTAGCATGCAAAATAGTGAGGATACTTTTCATTAACAGATCAAAAGAACGACAAGCTTAGTTCTGTTTTGGTTCAACTGGGGGGGGGGGCAACATAGGTAATAAATATGCTAGAACTGGAGATTGATGTGCCCTGATTTGTGAGAATCCCATCCTTATACCCTATCCATCTCCTTTCAAGCACGGAGATGAATTCTACAGCATCTTGGCTGTGTAGAGTGTTTTCCTTTTCCCCAAAACAAAGAACTGCATTTAAATCTACCATTCCAAATTATATTACATATTCAATTTTATTTTTAATTGCTAAGAGTAGTAATAATATTTTGCTTCAATAAAACATGGAGTTAACTGACAGAGTCCTTTTCCTGGGGTACAGTGTTATGTCAGAGATCAACAAGATATTACATTCCATTACAATCACTATTATAATATACTATCTCAAGAAAAGAAAAGAAAAACATCAAAATATAGGGGATGTATAGCCTTCTTGGTGAGAATACATACATAATCCAGCGAATGTTGGCAATTTGATCTCTCGTTCCTCTACCTCTTCGAAACCCAGCTTGTACTTCTGGCAGTTCTCTATCCACGTATCCGAGTGTTGTAACAATTTGTAATTCAGCTATTTCCCTTTCCATTCTGTTCCTGAAGTGCCTTTGCAATAAAACAGCTACTTTGAGGTCAGCCATTGAATGTCCTGGAAGGTTGAAGTGTTCCCCTACAGGTTTCTCAGTCTTGTGATTCCTGATGTCTGATTTGTGTCCCTTTATCCTCTGGTGTAGGTTTGTCCTATGTAGAGAGCCGAAGGGCAGTGCTGGCATTTAATGGCATATAGAAGATGAGCAAGTGAATGCGCCTGAGATGGTGTAGTTGATGTTGTTGGGTTCAGTGACTGTGTTGGCAGGGTGTATGTGGCAGCAAAGTTGGCATCTGGGTTTATTGCAAGCTCTGGTACTGGTGTCTGTGTTCAAATTGGATGTTGCATTATTGTGGGTGAGGAGCAATGCTCCCTCTAAGCTGTGGAGTCTTATGAGCAAAAATGCTACTTTGTGAGCTACTGACATTAAAGTTGTGAGCAAGTGATTTGGCTACTGCATAAATTAGTTTGCTTTGGAACCATCCTTCCTGAGCGAAGACAAAAAATGTGTAAGCTAGAGGCTAAAAAACTGTGAGCCAGCTCACACTAACTCATCTTAGCAGAAACACTGGTGAGAAGTTGTTTGAGATTGGGTGGTTGTCTGCACGCAAGAAAAGGTTTACCTCCCAGTATTTGTGAACTGTCCTTGTCCAGTAGAGGTTGTAAGTCATTGATGATGCGTTGAACTGTTTTGAATTGAGACCACAAGGGGTGTTCTGTTATTGTCCTTTTTGGGCTTGTCTTGTAACAGGTTTTCTCTGGGTACCATTCTGGCTTTGTTAATCTCTTTCCTTGACTTCATCAGGTGGATATTTTAGTTCCAAAAAGGTCTGTTGTAGATCCCTCAGGTGGGAATCTCTGTCTGTAGGACTGGAGCAGATGCGCTCACACAGAGAATTTGCCGTGCGGAAGGCACAAATGTCGGGCGGATTTTCGGGGCGCGATCACACCGCAACATCTGGGAAGCATAGTGCACCCGTGGCATCCCGCCAAAGATGCAGAGTTAAAAAGTACCAAGGAAAGTGCACTAGTGTCCGGATCAGGATACTGCGCTTTATTTTGCTCTGGGGCGAACAGCCACGCCTCCCCCCTGTGTTATCTGGCCCGTGTGACCGGGGCCAATGTAATGCAAATATAAGAGAGGTATGAGTGGGTGAGAGTTTAAGTTGCTCCAAGTCAGCAATAAAGATGTTAGTGTATTGTGGGGCCATGCGGGTGCCCATGACTGTACCATTGATCTGGAGGAATACTTCATTGCCAGATCTGAAGTGGTTATGGGTGAGAACAAATGTCACAGTTTGGTGGCAAAGTCAGCTGTGTTGCTGTCAGAAATTATATTCCTTATGGCTTGTAATCCATCTTGGTGTGGGATGTTGGTGTACAGAGATTCCATACCTGTGGTGGCTAAAATAGTATTATCTGGAAGGTTGTTCAAAGATTGTATTTTCCTCAGAAAGTCAGGTGTAGCGAACATAAGTAGGAGTGCTGGCGGCATAGGGTCTTAGACTAGAGTCCATATATTCAGCTATCTGTAGTTATCTGTATTTAAAGTTATCTTTTAGTTTTTCTGGCTCACGTCATTTTGCTTGTGTCTTCCCTGAGTTTGGTTTTATTGATACGAAATTGTAATTTATTATGCTTTTGTTATAGTTTCCTGAATTGAGACACATAGCATTGAAACATTGCTTATAACCACATTTAAACAAACAGTAATAATTAAAAAATCCCTGTAACATTCTCTTGGTAACATTAAATTTGCCTGCAACCTGAGATTATTACAAACGGCAATTAATTTTTCTGTGTAGGCACTTTATATGCAAATGTTGATCTAAATGTACTCTTAATAAAGGGTATTGGAGGGCTGTTCTATAATAATTATTACTTATAGAGGTAGTCAGCTTTGTACTTTGTATTTTTAAAAAAGCAATCCTATGGAATTGCATCCAAAGAATTGTGAGAGGAGTTCCATGTACCGAACTGATTTTCACTGTTTCACGTGTCATTTTCATCCATTTCCCTGACGTTACCCTAGAAAGCTGACTCAGAGCGTCACTGAACCTCTGGGAACAATGTGGGATGAGGATAT
>NW_015170991.1:49874-54915 GCF_001447785.1 Gekko japonicus | reverse complement strand
TTTATTATGCTTTTGTTATCGTTTCCTGAATTGAGACACATAGCATTGAAAAATTGCTTATAACCACATTTAAACAAACAGTAATAATTTAAAAATCCCTGTAACATTCTCTTGGTAAAATTAAATTTGCTGCAACCTGAGATTATTACAAACGACAATTAATTTTTCTGTGTAGGCACTTTATATGCAAATGTTGATCTAAATGTACTCTTAATAAAAGGTATTGGAGGGCTGTTCTATAATAATTATTACTTATAGAGGTAGTGAGCGTTGTACTTAGTATTTTTTTTAAAAAGCAATCCTATGGAATTGAATCCAAAGAATTGTGAGAGGAGTTCCGTGTACCGAACTGATTTTCACTGTTTCACATGTCATTTTCATCCATTTCCCTGATATCACCCTAGAAAGCTGACTCAGAGGGTCACTGAACCCCTGGGAACAATGTGGGATGAGGATATAGCCTGGTGGAAAATCTGTGGAAGTCTCAGGTCCCTTTTGGTTGTACAAGAGCACCTTTAGATCCAGGCCATGGCTCTTCACTGCTTTTGGAATATTCGCACTATGTACATGGAGCACCTCTAGCTATGCTGCTGCTCAGTGGGGCTGCTCCGGAGGAACTCTGCTGTGCAGATGAACATGAGCGAGGGAAGCTGGCGAGCCGAGGAGAGGCAGCGGCTCTTTGGCACTCGGGGTGGAGGGGCCTGGGCCGCCCGGCAGGCAGGCAGGCAGAACAGCAGCTGCGGCGGCTTGGGAGGGCGAGGGGTGGGCGGGGCTTCTGGGGTATTTCGGGGGGGGCTTCAGCCCCCCAGCCCCCGCATAGATTACGCCGGTGTTCAGTAGCCGCATGCTAGCAGCCAATAACAACTAATTATCCATTTCAGGAGCTCTCTGAGTATATAGAGAATTTTTTTAGAACTCACACAATACTCAGTCATTGAATACTTATAATAGAAGCTTTGCTTCACATTATACACTGTGAGTCAGTTCTTGGTAGTCAGTTTACCTTGTAGTAATGCAATGCCAAAACATTTCCTCTTTGTCACGTATTTGCAAACAAGGATTTTTTTTAAAGGAGCCTGTGTGTCAGATATATCTGGTAAGCAACAGTGAGGGATGGATAGTTACAGTTCTGTTCCTGCACATATTTGTTTGGATTTTTCATTGAAATTTGTGAGTTAGCCATCCTCTTTGGTACCAAGTATGCTTCCCTGTTTGTGTGGGTAACGCAAGTACACCCGTCTCCATATTCATATCACGTTAAGGAAGCAGATTCGTGTCCTTCCTGGTCAGCACTGGCACATAGGTCAGTTGACTGGTCAGATATTGATAACTGACTTGCTCAGTTGACTTCCTATTACTTGACACAGTCAAGTATTATCAGACATTCCATGAGACCAGCAGTGATGCTGTACAGCTGACAACTTACCTTTTTATTTTATTATGGTGGTGTTTATTATCAAGATTAGGAGAGACGGCTACTTGCCCCCTAGTTTCATAGCAGCTGGGGACAATCTTAGCAACAAAGGAAATTTTCCCTTTGGCCTCCTCCTATAACTCCTGGCATTTCCAAACTGACTTTTCATTTTAAACAGCTGCTATTAATTGTCTTTATTTTAATTTCACTTAAAACCATAGTAACAGGAGGGTGACTCTAGTGTTTCAGGTTAAAGACCAAAGAGATGACCTGTTCAGTGAATCGTTCCCATTTATAGGTATCTTATATAACATTACCAAAAGTTATAATAAAATTCATTATGATCATCTTAAAATTTAATTGCATTTTTCCACAATTGCAGTTAATTGACTCAATTAGCCTAAGTATGGAAGGTTTTTATGTTCTTCTAATAAAACTGATTTGACATATATTTTACTATATTTGAAAATATTGGGCCAGAGTTTTGTCAGCAGTAAAACAACCAACCTATTTGCCAGTGAAAATTCTGCAAGTCATTTTTGTAACTAATAAATTGCTAAACCAGGTCAACTGTGTTTAGGATTAGGGCATTTTGCCATCTAGGTATTATTAATACCATCTGTGGAAAAGTCCCTTTTATAGGCAGAATTATTTATGGAAACTGAAAGCACTGCAGTGATCCAACATACCCACGAGATGAAAGCTCCCACCATTTCTGTAGAGGCTGCAAACTCTGGAAGTTAATGTTGTGTGGGTGCTTAGCATTATGTTACACAACCATGCTAGATAATAAGAAAATTGCAGTGTATCCACTTCTGGCATGCAGTATTTGTTCCAATTCAGTAATTAAATTGTGGAATTCACTTCCAAAAGACGTAGTTATGACAATGAGCATCGATGGTTTTAAACTGATTATACGGATTCATGGAGGATATGTCCATCAATGGCTACTAGCCATGATGGCTATAGGAAACCTTCATATTCTGAGGCAGGAAACCTTTGAACATCAGTGCTAAAAGGCAATATTAGATGAAGGTCAGTTCTTCTATTTCTTGTCTGTTGGCCCTCTAGACCCAACTGGTTAGCCACTGTATGAAACAGGGTGCTGAAGCAGATGGACCACTAGTCTGATCTAACAGGTTACTTCTTACATTCGTAGAGACAATGAATGACTGTGGAACAGACTTCATACTGGTGTAAGCTTTATAAAAATATTTATTATTAAAAAGTTTGTTACATGTTTTCACCTGCCATGGCCTGAAACACTGCCTTCTAGAGGGAGGTGATTCAACAGAGAGGCTATGTGAGCAGCTGTATGGATATGGGAAGAGAAGGTGGGATCTCTTAAGAGGGCGAAGCAGAGAGAGAAGAAGCTTAGGATTTTTCCTAAAGAATTTCTAAAGAAGTTACTGAGGGAAAAACCCCGTGGAGACACAGAAAGGCAGTTGTTGCAAGAGTGGCCATATTCTGGCATGGGCCTTCAAACCTGAGAGTGGGACTTCTGCTGTGACTGTGAGGGAAAGTGGTGATGCATCGTGTCTGCAGACTGTGTCAGAGCCCAGGGACTAGAGACTTTCTTCTCTTTTCACACTGAGTTTAGGACTAGGGATGCCAGAGGATCCCCCAAAGTTACAGCTCATCTCCAGACTACAGAGTTCAGTTCCCCTGGATAAAATGGATCGTTTGGAGGGTGAACTCTATGATATTGTACCCCACTGAGGTCCCTGTTCTCCCTAGGCTCCGTCTCCAACTCTCCAGGAGTTTCTCCACCTGTATCTGGCAACCCTACTCCCCATCACCCACCAGTGGCCGGGATGACCAAGCAACACTATGTGGGACTGCTTAATGTAATTTTTATTCACACTGTTTTGTTTAAAACTACCTGCTCTGAAGCTATTGTTTTCCCTACCTTTCAGTAGAAGTTATTAAAGTGTTGTTTAGGTTTTGAATGGGAATCCACAATTCTGTGACCAGGCCCTTTTAAGGCTGCAAGGGTTACACTTGATTGAACCCAAAATACCAGCTTTGGTTTCTGTACAAAAATGTCAAATACTTAATATGACTTCCTCTTTTAAGTTCTGGGTAGGCTTTCAAGTATTTTGGTTAATCTGATAGACAGAATAGATCAGAATGTTTTGTACAGTTGTTTGAATAAGCTGCAATTACATCCAATTGAAATCAGTGATATTTAAACACTATCTTATTTGTTTATTATACAGAAACAATATATGTAGCTAATATATATAACTTATTACCTATCAAATTCCAGTTTGGTTTGGCTTGTATGTTTTATTCTTGCAAATTCACAATTTATTAAAGCAAGAGAACTTAAACTGTTTGATTTCCAATTGAAACAAAGTAGAACTATAAACTGTAGCCACATACAGATGGCATTACAAACCTCTGTATGTGTCAGACAAAAGCATAGCTTGTTTACCATGCCAGTATGCTCCATCCCTCTTTCCCCTCCCTTTCCTTTTACCCTCGTGCATAGAATGTAATGGAAAGTTTCCTGGATTGGAAAACCTTCTTTCAAAACTCATTTATTGTCTCCTCTGAATGCAGATGTCTGGGCCAAGTGAAGCTTGTTTCCTCCCCACCAACTTGGATTTAACACTCCCATTAGGATGAATGAATAGTCCCGGATAATTGTGCATCTCCTTATGTGCTGTGCACCTGTAGCAGGAGATATATTTCTGGCTAACTCTGCAACCAATCAAGGCACAGCACCAGGAATATATAAACCCCACTAGGGAACACAGGTTGCCTATCAAGATACATTGTGTGATGTCTCATTATTTTGTTCCCCTTTCCATGTTATGCACATCAGTCAGGGAGAACAAAAATAAATGAAGGAGAGATTAATGGAATAATGATAATTTTCTAAGAAGCTTTCAGGTTTACTGAAAATCTACCAGAAATCTTGTCTCCAGCATTGCAGGAAGAACCAAAAGGTCTAGTATTCCACACAGGTACGCCATAAAGTATGAAACCTGCACTTTCTCTGTCAACTCTTCCCTCACCTGCCTGGTGAATCACCCAAGAAAAGCAATGGGTGTGTGGAGAGCTCAGATGCCCATAGTTACAGAGAGGTCTCTCCCACACCCTTCTGTAATATGACCTAAGCTTGCACTCTATTAACAGCCCTCCCTTACTAGCAGGTTGTGGCACAGAGAATGCAACAATAAGAACAAACAGTACAGGAAGGAGACAGAATGTAGATAATTTCTTTTCTTGCCCTGTTAACAACAGGGTAGGGCCATTTTTGTTAGTGTATTTTACTCCACCTGCTGCCACTTCTGACCAAACACATATGAATCATTCTTACTTGTAGGATCAGAGCCAAAGTGCACTCAACAGAACAAACTGACTGAACATGTTGCAGTGCAGCTCCCTACAGTAGATGGATGAGTATTGTTGCCTCCGTGAAATCCAGATGTAGACATTCAGGGCACTACAGTCAAAGACTGGAGAATCTAGACTAATTAGATAGATAGAACAATACCTATGCAATAACACTCTTCCTTAGTTTTTTCCAGTCACTACACCTTGATAAGCCCCTAGCCACCTATACCAAGCTGCTACAACTGATACCCATTATGAAAAAACCACCCATCTTCTTTGTTT
>NW_015170991.1:38579-49826 GCF_001447785.1 Gekko japonicus | reverse complement strand
CCCTACAAACAAAGAGAAGAAATAACTTTGCCACCCTGTCAAACTCAGTCTCTAGTCTGCCATGATTTGCAAGGGGAGGGAAATTCCTGAGGGTTGTGTGTGAGTGACTGAGTGTGTGAACTGCTCTATCGTAGGCCAATGCAAGGCTTCCTAAGATACCTCCCTTGTCCAGGGACGACCTTGCAGCCAAACTGTGCCTGCTTCGCTATCATAGATAAAGAAACCATAGGGATGTTTGTGAAGTGTGATTGGATGTAACTGAAGGGGGGGGGCTTCATTTGAACTGTCTCCTGCCAGAACCCCAGTTGCGACACAGTACTGGTCTGGCCTGGAACATGATTATTTCTCAATAAACAAATCACTGCCAGAGAGTGTTGTTGAGAGTAACTTTGTCCAGGAGTCTGACATAGCCTTAGGGCCCTGCGCAGCACAAGTGAAGACTGCAGCAACAACAGGGTGGAAATCTTTTGTTCAGTTGTCACAGGGCTCCAGTGCCTTTCTGAAGTATACAATAAACAGTAATGTAACCAGGACACATTTGCCTAATGTGGAAATGTTGTGATGGGAAAGCAGCACCTATTGTTCTTCTGTCCAACATGCTGCTTTCAAAGTGGCAGTCTCTCTGCAAGAACAGAAGATGGCAGCCCTGATTCTATTGGGTGTAGTAAATAGAAGGTGATGAAGGTGCATAGAAAGTTTATATAGATATAATGGTGAATATATACATAGAGATATACAGGCTACCATACAGCATACCATGCCTTAGCTTGAGAGACTAGGTCCCCACCCAGCTTATCAAGCTGATAGCTAATATACTAAACCTAGCCAATCACTAACAAGGTGAATTAATTACCCACTCTAACAATGCCTGATAGAGAACACCTGTTAGTATAACACCTGGCTGTAATCACTTAATCACTAGCAAAAGGTTAAAACCAGCACCTTGAAACGAATCAGTATGCTATTGGCAGCCAGTGCAGTGCTTTCAGTACTGGCTGGATGTGCTCCCACTTGGGGATACGCATCAACAGCCTGGCCGCTGCATTCTGCACTAGCTGCAGCTTCCGGATTTGAGACAAGGGCAGCCCCATGTAGAGAGCGTTACAGTAGTCCAGTCTCGAGGTGACCATTGTGTGGATCACTGTTGCCAAGTCATCAAGTTCGAGGAAGGGAACCAACGGCGCCCCATCAAAGGTCGGGAGTTTTGGACCATTTCGACTTAGGCACAGGACCTCCGTCTTCAATTTCAATCGACTCAGTCTAAGCCAGGGGTGGCCAAACTTGCTTAATGTAAGAGCCACATAGAATAAATGTCATATGTTTAAGAGCTGCAAGACAGGAACAAACACGTTTTTACTGGGAAATATGCAAATTTGCTTTTTATTAACATTAAATGAGACTGCCAAAAATAATAACAAAAACATTAAAAGCAGATATTGATAATAATATTTATTTGTCCAATGATAATTTGTTTAATAATGATATTTAGCTTCCCCAGCTGCCCTGCTGGGAGCCGCACAATATGTGTGAGAGCCGCATGTGGCTCCTGAGCCACAGTTTGGCCACCCCTGGTCTAAGCCAACCAGCCACAGCCTGCAATGCTCGGTCTAGATCTTCCAGTGTAGAGTCAGACTGGCTACCCAATAACAGACAGAGCTGGGTGTCATCTGCATACTGGTGACACTCAAACCCATGCCTTCGGACAATGTGGGCAAGGGGGCGCATGTAGATGTTAAACAACATCGGGGAAAGTACTGCCTCTTGGGGCACTCCACAGGGCAGTGGGTGCCTTCAGAACAGTTGATCCCCTAGCGCCACCCTTTGTCCCCGACTCTGGAGAAAGGATGAGAGCCATTGTAAGGCAAGCCCCTGAACTCCTGTGTCAGCAAGGCGGTGGATCAGTAGCTGATGGTCGACCGTGTTGAACGCCGCCGACAGGTCTACCAACAACAGCACTGCCAATCCACCTTGATCCAGATGCCTCCAAAGGTCATCTGTGAGGGCGACCAGTGCTGTCTCTGTCTCATGTTCCGGGCGGAAGCCGGACTGGAAGGGATCTAAGATGGAAGCATCATCCAAAAAGCTCTGTAGTACCTTTAAGATTAACGAACTTTATTGTAGCATAAATTTTTGAGAAACACAGCTCTTTTTGTCAGATGCACAGCTCTCTTCATGATGAGGTATGCATACTGAAAAGGTTCACTGGACTATCCATTGTGGTAGGTATTATCCTAGTATGTCATTTTTGTTTTTTTAAACAGGTAATGTTATATTCTTTTAGCTGTGTGTCAGCTTTTTCTTGATTTCAGACTTCTGCAATCCTAGGGCTCTTTTTGTAGCAGGAACTCCTTTGCATATTAGGTGATACACCTCTAATGTAGCTAATCCTCCAAGAGCTTACAGTAGCCCCTGTAAGAAGAGCTCTGTAAGCTCTTGGAGGATTGGCTACATTAGGGGTGTGTCGCCTAATATGCAAAGGAGTTCCTGCTACAAAAAGAGCCCTTCGATTGCTTATTGGATGTCCCATACTGTTGATTGTATTCACTTACACTGTGTAATCTACCTTCAGTGAGAAAGGTAGACTATAAATAATGTAAATAAATATTGTCCCTTATGCTAACTATACTGACTACTGTATTCCAAGATAAATGCATATAGATGTTCTGGAACCTGGTAGACCATAGTCAGGGATAGAATTTGGGACAACTTATATTTTAAGCTTGTGTTTTTCTACTGACCTACAGCTTTTGAAGGTCTTTTTTTTAGTACTAGGATATATAGTTTGGAGAGACAAAAAGGAGGTGCTTTCTCCCCCCCCCCCTCCCACAACCAAAAAAAAGACTGGGAACATCTTTCTGTCAGCTACATGAGATCTGGGTTTCTCCTCTGTTTCAGGTGTTTAGCCTGCATGTTACCAAAAGTGCAAGCCAAAAGGATAAGAGCCAAAGGGACTAGCCCATGAGTTGTACTTATAGTGTATATGTGGAGAAAAGTACGATACAAGTTTTTAAAAAAATATTTGGTTGCAACTATTCCCTGCTTACACTTCCTTATAGGTGTGAATTTGTTTGCACCATTTAAGAGACTGGAAAACTAACAGGAGTAGCAATTGAACAAAGTTGGAGTCCCATGGCACCTTTAAGACCAACAAAGTTTTATTCACGGTATAAGCTTTTGTGTGCAAGTATACTTCAGTTGTTCATGAAAATGGTACTATTGAAAATAAACTCCTTTTAGTAAATGGAATGACAGATGCCGAGAAAGATAGGCTTTGAGTAATTAGGTGAAAAGTTGGACATCTCTGACCTCTGCTAAGTGTTAGTTGTGAAACAGTGTATGGACAGATAACAAAATCTTGTAGCACCTAAAAGATCCCTTTAGTACAGACAAAGGGGTCAAACAGGGTTGTCTTTTGGCCCTCCTTCTTTTTAACTTTTATATTAATGACCTGGTGGTTTACATTAACAAACCGGAGTGTCATTCTCCAAAACTTGGTAACAAACATGTTGGTGTTCTTCTATATGCTGATGATGCGGTTCTTCTGTCAAGAACTCCTATAGGCCTTAGAAGAGCACTTAAATTATTTTCTAAATATTGCCATGACAATAGTTTAGAGATAAATTACGCTAAAATGAAGGTAATGGTTTTTGCTAAAAGGTCACCAAAATCTTACCACTGGACTCTAAATTCCTCCTCTATAAAACAGGTTTCTAGTTTTAACAATCTGGGGGGTTTGTTCCAGGGTATAAGCAGGGTAACACTAAAGGCTAGCAGGAGTGCTGGGGCTATTCAGAAATTTTATTGGCATAAAGAGGTTAAATGCATAATAGCAGCCCTCCATTTGTTCCAAGGCCAAATCTCTTAGCCAACTCACTTTTGGTACCCCCTTTAACACCACTTCAAATTTTAATAAACTGGAGGCCGTTCAATCTAAGTTTCTAAGAACAGTCCTCCAAATTCCCTCTGGTAATTCAAATGCCTTGATCAGAATAGAAACAGGCATGATCCCGGTGGAGGCAAGGCTTTGGATGCTGGCCATTCAATACTGGCTGAAACTTTCATTTTTTTCTAGAGGGTTGGCAAGTTTAATTTTCTAGGATACCTTTGTCCTGCCTTGGCTAAGGGTCATTGAAAAAAAGCTTTCTCAACTTGGCCTCTCAAAACAATTTCTTAGCTCACTCACATATGACAAAGCAAGAGAGTTAATGAGACAGAGAATCCAGGACATAGCTAGACAGGAGGATCTTAATAACTCATGCAAATGGTAAGCCCTCTTAGAATAGCTGTATAAGGTAGTGCCTATGCCCTATCTTTTTTATTTAGAAAATCATGAGTTAAGGAGAATGTTTACCCTCATGAGGTGGGATGCCCTCCCTTCAGTAGTTACAGAGGGGAGGTTTGATTAAAAAAAACCCTTGCTGATTGTATATGCTTGAGCTGCAATGACGGAGTTGAAACCTTAATGCATGTTATATATGACTGCAGGGCATATAGCCACTTTTGTGATATTTTCCCACTCTCTACAACTACTCTATCCTCAACTAGTCAAAAGATGCAATTGCTGAAGAACCTCCTAGAAAGTAGGTGCCCCAAGGTTACAGCTAAACTTGCCAAATTTGGCTGGTTAGCTGTAAGGACTAGAAAGCTGCTAGTGAAAGACAAATAGATGTAATTTGTTATAGGACTTAACATGTTTTACATGCATGCTCTATTTGATATTCATTTTATATATTTCATTTATGCTTGTGGTTGTTTGGATTTAGTTTGAGTTAGTTTGACTGTTGTATTAGAGTGCTGGCTTTTTTCTGTGAATAAATTTATCTATCTATCTATCATCTATCATCTATCTATCATCTATCTATCTATCTATCTATCTATCTATCTATCTATCTATCTATCTATCTATCTATCTATCTATCTATCATCTATCTTGCCTTTTGTAACTTAAGCTTTCACAAGCCAAAGCCTACTATGTCAGATAAAGTAGGCAGTGGTTGACAGAAACTTAAGCCACAATACACCCTTTAGTCTTCAAGGCGCAATAAAGCTCCTTGTTATATTGGCTACAGTGGGCTAGCATAGCTACTCCTCAGGAATGAATGGGAAAAAAGCTTTTGCCCATGAATTGCCCTCTGAAAGTAGATCTGGGTGAGAACTCCTCTTAACCTTGCTAAACACTCAGCAGAACCATTTGGGAGAGAGGGGAGGGGAGGCACTGAATCCAGGTATGCTCTTCCACCTTTTGAACATGATATGAAGGGTGTCAGAAATCACAGCACCAAGCATATATTTGACAGAGAGGAGGTGGGAGGAGGAGACCTTTTGTAACTACAACACCCTCTGCCACACAAAGTTCTCTGTACTGAAGCTTCAGGTGGTATCAGCTCTTTAATTTTTGTACTGCTGCTTTTCAGTGCTAAAATGGGTTATATAAATTTGATTATTTTCTGTGTTGTTGAACAAGACAAGGCTAAATATAACGATGGCAAAGAATCTGAATGGCTTTCCCTGGCTTCTGGTTCCTAACAGAACATTCTTGGGAAAAGGCATCCATCCCTTGTCTTCAGGTAATCAGTGGAAGTTTAGATTTGTGTAATAAAGATACAATATTTCATGTTGCTTTTAGCAAAATTAGTGTGCTGAAGTTCTAGCTTATCACTTCTTGAAAGCAGGGAGGAAATACGCAGCTTGGAATCTTCTGTTTCAACTTGCCAAATACCTGTCAAGCTCTTAACCTGCTTTGCATATCTAAACTGCTTCACGTTGCCATTGGTCTTTAGCCCACTCCTGTTAGCTATCTGCTGTTTGTGCTTTGGGTCTAAGCTTCTGAATGGTTTTTGCTCTGGCATGCAAAAGTACGAGTATTGTGTTTTCTGCCAGTGGATGAGACAGTCGTCCCAGCTGAAAGGGGAACATGAATTGTGCTTGTGAAAGATAATAATGGCATTCTTTTCTTTGTTCAATAGAATTTATCTTTGTTCAGTAGAACTAACAATTCTGTAGCAATGGATTAACTGATTAACTAAACTGCTCCATAAACAATTAACCCCCCCTTTTTTTAATGAGAGGAAACCTTTGCCCTCTTGCCTAGCTTTCATACCTGGTCTGGAAAGATTCTTCTTTCTGTCTCTGTTTTTTTCTCATTAAAGACACTGGAACAAAAAACAACAGTATTTTAGATCATTGTGTGGATTAGGTGCAGGAATCCAGTCCAACAGCAACATTTGTTAGTTCAAACTGGAATATGATATTTCATTTTTGACCTTTCTACTTCCTTGGTTCCGTATCTAGGCTTGGCAGCTTTGGGTTGATAAATACCTGGAGATTTTTGAGGGTGGAGTCTGGGGAAGGCAGGGATTGGGGAGGGGGGGACATCTGCAGGGTACAGTGCCATAGAGTTCACCCTCCAAAGCAGCCATTTTCTGCAGAACTGATCTCTAATCTAGAAATTAATTGTAATAGTGGGGATCTCCAGGTGCTACCTGGAAGTTGGTGACCCTACCCCATAGCAGGCCACTTTCCAAACCTCTACTTCTGGTCTATTTGTTTCTTACCAACAGCATTTAGACCCAGTCCTATACCTACGCAAGATTGTTTCACAGTTTGTATTTTTTTACTAATCTCCTTGCATCTTTAGACTCTCATTACCTAAGACCTCTGCCTCCCTCATCTTTGTGTGTAAGTAGGGTGGTCATCCTCTAGGTGGGGCCTGGAGATTTCCTGGAATTACAACTGATCTTCAAATGAAAGAGATCAGTTCTCTTGGAGAAAATGGCTCCTTTCAAGGGTGGACTCTATGGCATTATGGCATTATGCCCTGCTGAGGTCTCTCTCTTCCCCAGACCCTGCCCCTCCCCAGCCTGCAACACCCAGATTTCCAGGAATTTCCCAACCCAGAGTTGGCAATGCTTTATATAGGACAGTATCTAAGACTTCCCTGGTCCATATAGAAGAAGAGAAGAGATTGGATTTATACCCCGCCCTTCACTACCCGAAGGAGTCTCAGAGCGGCTTACAAACTCCTTTCCCTTCCCCTCCCCACAACAGACACCCTGTGAGGTAGGTGGGGCTGAGAGAACTCTGACACAAACTGCTCTTTTTCAAGGACAGCTGTGCCAGAGCTTGTGACTGACCCAAGGTCACATCAGCAGGTGCAAGTGGAGGAATGGGGAATCAAACCCGGTTCTCCCAGATTAGAGTCCGCACACTTAACCACTACACCAAACTGGCTCTCTTCTGTGGTTCTCAGTCCACTGCCAAATCTATTTCTGTTTATTCAGCTACTCCACCTTTGGGATCACATGTTGTTTCTGTCTCTCTCTTTTCAGGGAATTGCATGAATTATAGACTAAAAGTACATACTGCAACATTTGAAACAATTATATGCATTCCTTGTATTGCTTGTGTACTCATACCAGAAAGACAAGACTCTGTTCCTTGCCACATTGGCATGTAGTGAAGATGCATGTGTACATCACTACATTTAACCTGATGTGTGAAACAACCCCTTTATTTCAGTACTGTCCCAGACCTCAACCCACCTCCTTCCTTCACAGAATCCCTGCCTCTCTTTAATGCAAACAACCCAAGATGTTCTTCACAAATAAGAACATAAGAAGAGCCCTGCTGGATCAGCCAAGTGGACCATGTAGCCCAGCATACTGTTGCACAGTGGCCAATCAATTACGCTGGAGGGCAAACAACAGGGCATAGAGGCCAAGGCCTCCTGTCACTGGGATTCGAGGCTGACTACCTCTAAATGTGGAGGATCCCCTCCATCATCATGGCTAGTAGCCACTGATAGACCTATCCTCCATGAATATATTTAATTCCCTTTTAAAACTGTCTATGCCTGTGTCCATCACTAGGTCTCTGACGTGAATTCCCCATTTTAATCACTCTCAGTGTAAAGAAATATGTCCTTTTGTCCATCCTGAATTTACTGCCCATCAACTTCATTGGATGCCCTTGAGTTCTAGTATTTTGGGGAAATATTTTGTTTGTCAACCCTCTCCACCTTATGCATAATTTTATAACCCTCTATCATGTCCCCCTCTTAGTTGTCTCTCTTCTAAACTGAAATGTCCCAGACTCTTCAGCCTTTCCTCATAGGGAAGGTGCTCCAACCCCCTAATCACCTTGGTTGCCCTCGTCTGTCCTTTTTCCAGCTCTGCTATGTCCCTTTTGAGATACAGTGACCAGAACTGTACACAGTATTCCAAATGAGGCCACACCATAGATCTATACAGGGGCAGTATAATATTGGCCATTTTATTTTGAATCCCCCTCTAATAATCCCAATCAGAGTTCGCCTTTTTCACCCCTGCAGCACACTGGGTTGACACTTTCATTGAGCTATCCACTATGACCCCAAAGATCTTTCCCCCCTCTCATTCTCAGCAAGTTCAGTTTATACTTGAAGTTGGGATTTTTTTTGTCCCAATGTGCATCACCTTACACTTACCACCACTGAACTTCATTTGCCACGCTGTCACTGACTCACCCAATTTGTGAAGATTCTCTTTGAGCTCTTCATAGTTAGCCTTGGTTTTCACAGTCCTGAATAATTTTGTGTTATCTGTAGATTTGGCCAACATAGGCTCATATCGTAACAACATTACCCCTATTTTTCCAAATCATTTATGAATAAATTAAATAGTTCCGGCCCCAATACTGATCCTTGGGGGACCCAACTGCTTGCTTCCCTCCAGTGTGAGAACTGTCCATTGATTCCTACTCTTTGCTTCCTGTCATTTAACTGGTTTTTAACCCATAAGAGATTGCCGCTTACGAGGCGAGTGCGAGTGGCTCCTGCTTCAAAAGAGTGGGAGCTGCTCACGATTGCCTTGCAAGCGGCAATCTCGTGGCTCGCAGGGCAGGTGTGAGCAGCGCCTGCTCTTTTGAAGCAGGAGCCACTCGCACTTGCCCTGCAAGTGACGATCTCATGGCTCCCAGAGCAGACGTGAGTGGCGCTCGCTCGTGCCTGCCCTGCAGGCAGCAAAGGTTCCCTTTAAATGGTTGGAGGAAAGCGGAGGGGGGGCATGTGCACATGGCACAGCATCCTTGACCAGATGACGGCACTCTGTGTGACATCATCACGTTGAATGGCCCCTCTCCCTCCTGGCATGCCCCCCCCACAATCTCCCTGCTGGAGGGAAAATATGACCTGGTAACCTTACAGGGACCATCTCTCTCCAGTCTTGGCTCAACTACACTGGATCCCAGACTGTTTCTGGGCACAATACAAGGTTCTGGACTTAAAACCTTTAAAGCCATACATGGCTTGGGACCAACAGGCCTGAAGGACCGCCTGCTCCCTTATGAATCTACCCAAAAACTATGGTCATCTTCTGAGGCCCTGCCTTCTGAGATTAGACAGGTGGCAACCTGGTAAAGGGATCAGGCTAGCCTGGGCTATCCAGGTCAGTAAATAAGAGTTAAATGAACAGATACTAGTAGTCAACTGACGGCAGCACTGTGGCTAGAATACCTGCTATTGAGTATGATTCCTGGACTTCCTGGATTATAACAAGTGTTCTGTTAAACTTGGAATGCTTAAATAAAACAGTATTGCCTATTCAACTGGCAGTCTTAATACCTGCTTAACGCTGTGTTCCTGGCTTTTCACCTCCCAGTTTTGCTCTGGAGTCCTGACAGTTTCTATTTTGGAAAAGAGGGAAGACTTAAAGCTTTCAGTATTTTCTGCATCATCATTTTCTAGTCCATTCAAATCAGTTTCCTTGTTGTATAGGATGTCGCTTGTTGAGAGATCAGAATCCTAACTCTACATTGCTTCTTTTGTGATATGTGCTGAAACAGGAAATATTTAAACCAATGATAATATTTGGTTTCTTCATTCCTGTCTGTGACTTGAGATGGAAGCACACTATTTATGCATGCAAGGGGGCTCTGGGAAAATAGGTCACCCCGGGCATCAGATTTAAATACAATAGGAAAGACAGATGCCATAAATACCCCAAACATCATTGAGATAGTCTCAGTTAAATTTGACATTAAGGTCCCTTTTGAATGGAAATTGTTGCTGACAAGGAAATGCTTTATGACTCGTGAATTTTTGAAATTACAGTTACATCCCAAGGGGCAAGAATGTGAAGTTTATTGTATGTTTCTTCTCTCTTTGAGATAATTTATGCTTCCTAAACACACCTTGTGGGTTCGAGTGTGTGGCCTACGTAGCTGGCCTTTGTCTTCCATGTAGCATGCAATTAATAAAGGAAACCTGTGGCATGACTCATACATGGTGTTTAGATTCTGATATGTTGGGGAAAGTATCATGTGGACATCTGAAAGATGAAATTGGATATGGAGCCTGAGGAGGACCTTCACAGTGGCAGCCAGGGAACTCTCTCCCCAGGGAAACTTGTCTGTCCCCTTTTTCTTTCTTCTGGTGCTCCCTCAGTTACCCCACCCTTCCTGCCCTGTATTTAATTGTTGTTTTTATGTTTGTGTATTTTATTGTTTTGTTTATGTATTTTAACTTGATTTTAATTGTTTGAATTATGTGTTTTTGATTGGTTTTAATGATTTTTTAAAGATGTGTGTTTATTATGTGTGGTTTTTAATCTGTTAACTGCCTCAGTGGCACCAATGAGGGCAGGTACGCAGAGTATTGGCTGCACAGTGTTCTGATCAGGATTCAATGGGTGCGTTCAGACGGGGCGTTTCTGCCGGCATAAACTGCACCGGTTGGAATCGGTGCAGCTTATGCCGGCAGAAACGCGATCAGACTCACCCTCCATTTTGCGAATCCCTCCGTTGGACGCCCGCTCACACGCTGCGGGCGTCAGCGTTTGGGTTTTTTTAAAAGCAGTTTGAACATGCGCACAGGCAGCCATTCAGAGAATGGCGATTTTTGCGCATGCTCAAACTCCCCCTTACATTTAAACTTTAAAGGTAAGCACTTACCTTTAAAGTTTGTTTGTTTTTTTAATTTCCCTTTGGCCTGATCCAACATTGGCCTCTCTTATGTTCTTATTATGTTCTCAACCATCGGTGGGTGTTCCGTTGTCAAAACCGACTGGCCCTGCCCCCTCTGCATGCAGATATGAGGACCCTGGTTTCTGTCCAGAACTGACAGCCGGTCACACAAGGTTGGACTTTTCCCTGGCTCAGAAGAGCATCCGTTGAAATGGTCTCTGTTTGCTGTAGATGGCTGACACGCAGCTCCAGCCTCCTCTTTCCGAGACGCGCAGCACCCCCCCGCGCCTGCCTCCCGAGTCACCCCAT
>NW_015170991.1:36740-38413 GCF_001447785.1 Gekko japonicus | reverse complement strand
AGCAGCCGGGGAGCAGCAGCAGCTCCTTCCTTGCAGTTGAGTCGCTCGCTGCTGGGGGGGGGCGTGGGAGACGGGGAGCATGCTTGGCCAGTCCAGGCTCCGAAGTGCGGTGGCGTTGCCCTTCAGGGGCGGCTGCTGCTGCTGCCATTCCCGGGTGCCAGCGCGCGCAGAGAGGCGAGGGGGAGGCGGCGGCGGAGCTGGGTTTGCCAGGGTGGCGTCCTTCCCATGCCAGGCGCCCTAGCTCACGCGGCCCCCTCTCGTCCCCGCGGAACGCTGCTGCCTCGGCGGGTCCGCGCCAGGGCTGCCTTCTCCAGCTGCTTGCCTCCCGCCTGGAGCCCGGCACCCGGGTGCGTCTCCTGGAGGAAGGAGAGCCCCACCGCAAACTTCTCGCCAGGCAGGACAACTTGTGGGAATGGCGGCGAGGAAGAAGCCTCCGCTCCCCCGCCTGCCTGCCTGCCCGTCTCGACTCTTCCCAAGACAACCTGCTGCTGCTGCTCCCTCCCTCTTTCCTTCCCTGGCCCCGCGCCTCTGACCTGCGCGTGCACTTCCCCAGCCGGCTGAGACGAAGGAGAGGGGGAGCCTCCCCATATTCCTCCACTGATTATTCAGCTGGCAGCCAGGAAGGAAGGCACGCGCCAGGGGCTGCAGAGTAGGGGAGTCCCGGAGGGCGCAACCACCAAGCGCCCGCCTCTGCTCCCTCACAAACTGCCATGGTGGTGGCGGCGGCAGTGGTGGGGGTGCAATTTGGCACCCCTGAGGGCCGGCGCGCCCTAGGTGAGCCCCTAGCTCGCCTAGCGGGCGAGCCGGCCCTGACTACAGAGCCCTTAGAGTTGAACTCAGTGGCATTGAATGTGGTGTGAAAGGTATGGCTCAAGACACTACCGGTTTTTTTTTAACACTGATCCTTGTATACAAATTGAATCCTCACTGCAAATTTGCATGAGGTTTATATTTAACAAAGTTGTGAATTTTCAGAGACTTGTAGCACTTTCTCAGAAAATGCAGTGCATTCCTAAAAAACTTCCCCTACAAAATTGGGACCTCTCCTCTTTTCTTACAAAGAGAAGAGGAGAGATTCTACTGGTCTCTGCATAGTGCTGAAGCCTGAACTACTTTAAAAAAGGTGATCCCCAGTGTAATACACAGCTTGCAACAGGAGCTAATGTGGTTGCTGTCAACAGAGGCAATCTATACTACAACACAGTTTGTGGAGTGTGATCATCCTCTTTTCTTGATCAGTAAACTATCCAATCATCTCTAAATAAACAAATGGACTTGGGTTCTGTCCAAAAATCATACAATGGTCAAAACAGTGATACTAAAATTACTACAAATAATTTGTTTGCCTGTGTAACTGTTAGCAATATGATGGCAGGGTAGACTTTGTGAAGAAGAAATTCCAGTGATACAGCAACGACATTGTCATTGAGACGTTTATACCTTTGGTTTCCACCTGCCTCAATTCAAATGGTAGGGATCTTGGAAATCTGTGTTCTTCATAGTGCTGCACTTTAGGCAAAATGTTTACCTCTGTTCAATTCCCACTGAAAAAGATCAGCAAAATGGGAAGATCCATTTAATGTCTGTGAGTATGAGCCATTTTGAGAAGAGACCTAATCTTCATTTCAGCTCAGCCTTACTTATTATTGTTTAACTTTATGTGCACTGGCAAT
>NW_015170991.1:28062-36241 GCF_001447785.1 Gekko japonicus | reverse complement strand
GCTGGGGTCAGGGCGACACAGGTCTTTTGGTGGGGGGCAGCGCAGTTCGGCGGGGGGGGGGCTTTTGGCAGGAGGGCGGGTACAGTTTGGCACCCCTAAGGGCCGGCCTGCTCTAGGCGAACGCCTAGTTTGCCTAGTGAGTGAGCCGGCCCTGGGTGTCACGACAGAGCCAGCCAGCTAGCAACAGCCCCACATAGGAACACATTGCCTTTAAAAATATTGTTTGGATTTATGATGAGAAAATAAAATACATGACATCTGTTATAAAAACATTTATCTCTTAGAGAATAACTGAACTATGTACGGTCAGTTTAGCTTTGTTGACATGACTTTCTTTTCACATTGTCTTAGCGACAGCTGCTTTTGTACTAATTTTGTTCTTTTTCATTTTCCTAGATTAAGAAGAGACAGCAAGACATTGTACAATTTCTGGAAGCCAACAAGATTGAGTTTGAAGAGGTGGATATCACCATGTCAGAAGACCAAAGGCACTGGATGTATAAGCATATTCCTCAAGACAAGCAGCCTGCACAAGGCAACCCATTGCCACCCCAGATTTTTAGTGATGATCAGTATTGTGGAGTAAGTAACTTTATGGTACTACTTCACTTCCTATGTTAGCCTAGACAGCAGGCCCATAGCTACAGTAAGGCATTTGGGGGCAGAGCTCCACCCTGGATGAGCCCCACCCCACCGTGGGAGGATGCGAGACTCCCCAGTTGCCCCCACCTTTGCTGTGCTTCTCTCTGTGGCCTGGCTGGCTCTTTCAGGGAAGCCGTCCTGCCACTTCTTGTCAGTTTCACTCCCATAACAGCTGATTGGAGGGGAGTGAAACTGGCCAGAAGCAGCAGGACAGCTTCCCTTTCCTTCCCCAGCCTCCCCGCCACTGCCTTCTCCCACTCTTTCTCTCCTTCCCCCAGCCCCCTGAAGTTGGGGAGAGGCTGGGGAAGGTAGGGGAAACTGCCCTGCCACTTCTAGTCAGTTTCACTCCCCTCCTTCACTTGTTAAACAAAACAACAGATTGGAGGGGAGCGAAACTGACCAGAAGCGGCAGGGCAGCTCTGGGAAGGAAGGGAAGGCCCCTAAGTGACCTGCCCCCACCTGCATCCCCACTGAAATTTTCCTGGCTGTGGGGCTGCTAGACAGTGAAAATGAACAAAGAAGAAGGGGGGAGGGGATTTCAACCCATAACTGACCAGGTAAGCAAAAAGGTTGTATGACGATCTTACCCTCTTTCCTCCCTCACATGCAGGATTTTCTCTTTTGTCTTCTTTTCTTTCTGAGCCACCTTGTTATCTATTTTCTTCTTATTTGTTTGTCTATGGCTGTCCCACCCAGTCACTTTATGCTGGCCCAGCCTCAGGGAACTGGTAGAAGAGACAAAATCATCTTCTTATATTCTGCTTTTGAAACGGCACACAAGAGGCTTGTGAAAGTTCAAAATAAAACAAAATATTTTGTTTACTTAGAAGGAGAAAGGTCGGGGAATCAGGTGTAGGATGTATGAGGTGAACAGATAAGAAAACTGAGGTAACTTTGTATTCACACAAACATCAGATAATTTGTTGCCAACAAGTAAGTGTTTCTGTTATTTAACAAGGGCTTTAAAACTTTGAGGGGAGAGGCTTTCTTTTCAGTTTCTGCTTAAACACTCAAGCATAGGCTTCTGAGTTTCGCTGACACATAAAGTTTAGAAGGCAGGAACATACAACCAAGTTTCAGTTTCCTTCTTTTCCCATAAACTAGATATCAGTCCTTTCTTTAACAGTTATTTACCTTCTTTGACTGGACAGGAATCACCTATCTGTACTAGAAGGTATTTTCCTTCTTAACTGGGCAGGGACCACTTCTCTTTACTAGAATCTATTTTTCCCTTTTTTTTTGCTTTAATGAGGGTCCACTCACTCTCTTAGCCTCCTTCTCAGTCTGAAGTCAGTGCTTAACTGTCTCTTCTTCAACTGTTAGTTCCCAACTGTCATTCATTAACTGACTAGCTTAAGAGAATTCCGTTTGAACAGCCTGTCACTAAAAGGTTCTCAGCCTTTGTTAGGCATTAACTCTTGACAGTCCATCTCAGGTTGAAAAAAGAAAACACCTTATATATGGAGTTTATATATAAAAGCTAAAATTATATTTAAAATTTATATTTAAAATTTTTAATCAAATTATAAATATTGAAACCTGAGCATCAAAATACATCAATCATTGGTTACATATATAAGTACATTCAGGGGTCATTTCGTAGAAAAAGAGGTGCAGGAATTCATTAGCATAACTCATTAGCATAACTGACACAAGTGGGGCTTGTTGCATGTGCCCGCCCCTGGGCTCTTTACTGCCGGAGCTCCGCTCCTGTGCGCTCCTGCAGGAAATGACCCCTGGGTACATTCCCCTAGTGTAAAAAACATTTTTAGTAAAATTGTACATTTGGAAAATACTTTTGCCTAGGCCACAGAGGATCTGGGCTATGTTAATTGCAAGGCCCTCTGTTGAGTTTTTCTGACAGCAGAATAATTGAGAAGACGGGAGAGGCTGAGTATTGTTTATTACGTGGAGGTATTGTTTATTATTATTGACTTAGCTTGAGGGACAAGTACAGAAACAAGGAATACAGCATGCAAATAGGCAGGTAGCTTAATTTGCTGCTTGTTATCTACCTAATGCAAATACTTCTGCAACTGGATTCCTAAACAGGCCTGTCTTCTAGTGATAGATCAGATGGGTGGGTGCATGCATACACACATTCTTTGCATCCCTGCAGCTTTAGTTGCATTCTGTTGGAAATGATTGCATGGTGTGGCAAATCCCTTTCTAGGATTAAGATGCATGCTAATTTAATTAGACACTGGTCTGTTCACAAAAGCCTTGTGGTAAATTGCATTTCCACAGTACGATCACTACCACTGTTGTTATCCTATGGCTAGAAGGCTATCACCTACTGTGCTGAGCAGCTGTACATTCAGAGGGTGTTTCCTTTTTAGAATGAAGTCATTTGTTGTAGTGGTTTACAATAACAATAGCAGTGTAGCTATCTGTTTTGCATGCAGGCCAAATAATTGTCCAGTCTGCAGTTGTAGCATACACAACTATTTAATTGTTTGTCCATAGTTCTGCACAATGACTCACTCTACATTATATGCAAGTATAATGTTTGCCTTATTTTAGAGCAGGATTGTCTAACATGTGGCCTGTGCACTGCATCTCGCCCCTGATGGGCTCCTATCCAGCCCGCCAAGAACCTGGCATCTGCTGCTTCCTGCTTCTGGCATCGCAGCTCCTTTTCCCCAGTCTCTGCTGTTTCCTGGTGGGCACAGGAGAGAAAAAAAGCCTTCCTTTAATTGACTGAGGGCTCCCCCTCCCCCTCCGCCTCTGGGGGAGAGGGGGAGGAAAAGAGCCAGAGAGAGAGAGAAAAATGGACTCCAGTAGCATTTTTAAGAAGACCAGCAACGTTTTTATTGTGCAGTGGGTTAGACGAATGTATAAACCACAGAGACTGATGTAGTGATCAGCATGGTTTACGGGTACACAATTAGAACATAGAACAACGGCCGTGAGGCCAACTTTATACAGTAACTGGGAACACCCCTAGATCCTATTGGTGGGTTTAAATCTCCCGCCAAAGTTCCTATAGGTTCCTTACGGAAAATCCAGGAGCCTAGTTCCCATTGTTTCTCGGGAGTGAAGCTAGGCGATGCATCGCTGGCGCCTAGTGGCGGTCAGCGGACATAACAGTTTTATTCCAGGTATAAGTCCATTAACATTTATTGATAATTGAAAATTTTTGGCTCTTGACATATCTTAATTATTTATTTTTTAGGGTTGCGGATTTTATTCTTGTACTGATACCTTGTCTGTATTTGTGATGGATTGATCTTTGTTCCTCTTTTCTCCTTTTTTCCTGTTTTTTCAGTCCTTTTCTCCTGTTCACGTTCTAATTTGTCTTCTTCCGCTCCAATATCTGGCTTTTCTTCTTCATCTTCATCCTCCTCCTCTTCTTCTTCTTCGTCTTCTTCTTCATCTTTTTGCCATCCTAGTTCCTCTCCGTATTGTTCCAGAAAATTTTCTATTTGAAATGTGGAGTATTCGCTGTCTCCTGCTTCCATATGTAAACAAAACACCTTCTGGTATCAACCAGCGGTAAACGATCGCATTTTTTCTCAATAGGTTTGTCAGTAGTCCATATTCTCTCCTTCTCTCCCTAACACGGCAAGGTATTTCTTTTAAAAAGTTAATCTCAATGTCATTTATCGTTATTTTCCTCTCGCTGGCAGCTTTAAGTATTTTTTCCTTCATCTCTCTTTTATAAAATTTTATATGGGTCTCTCTAGGCTTTTTGTTTTTTCGTGCATATGGTGAATTTTTGTGATAAATCACTTCTATTTCCTTGGTTATTTCCTCTTTCGTTCCTATGTCAGTTTGTTTTGAAAGGTTCTCCACCAGTGTCTCCTTCAAGTCTTTATCTATGCTTTCCGGAATATTTTGGCATCTAAGGATCAGTGCGACCTTATCCATCTCTATATTTATCAGAGTTTCCTCTATTTTCTCATTTTTTATCTTTAATTCCTATACTTCATATTCCAGATTGTTTTTTTTCTGTTTTGTAGTTTTTATTTGTAATTTTTATAATTACCTGTCTGTTCTCACTTGTTTGTTTTTTTATTTCTTCCATTTCTGTTTTAATATGTTCCATTAATGTATCTGTTTTATCATGGATGGGGTCAGTTTCTTTTTTCATTGCTTGTGAAACACAGTCTTGAATCATGGCTTTTAATTCCTTAAGTGATAGCTGCGTGGTACTCATTGTATTAATTTTCAGTTGCACTTGGCCAGGTGATGGTATGGATGCTTTCCTGGTACTACTGCCACTCCCTCCAGTTGCCATGTATCCTCCCCCTTTGTTTTAGTATTTATTTATATATATTTATATATATATTGGTTATTCTTATTAATATTATTACTATTTTTCTATTTTTATTTATTTAATGTTTTGATTTATTTCTTTGTTTATTTTTTGCTTATATTGTGTAGTTTATCAACTATCTCACCTTTAATTTTCTTATTTCCTGGTTCTCTTTAACTCTTATTTATTTATTTATTTCCTTTCTATCTGTATCAATCTATATCTTTACTTCACTATCTTTCCCAGGTCTCATTCTCCAGTCTCTCTCTTTTTACTCTCAACTCCTCCCCTTCCTCCTCTTTGCTTCTAAATCTGTTTTCTTAATCTCAAGTTATTGTCTCTTGTGCCTCTCATGTCTTTTTGTGTCGCTTCCGGGTTGCTGCCTCTTTGTTTCACCTAGGGGTCCGCTCCTTCTGTCACGTTGCGTTGCGTCTCCTCTCCTCCTCGCTTCCCCCTGATTCTCCTCCCGTCGCGTCAGCGCGTCGCCATGTTACGTGGTTCTCTCCTTCCTCCTCTCCAAGCTTCTGGATTCCACATTGCCGCTCCTTCCGACCGCGTCTCAGCTGCTCCAAAGATCCGTCTCCCGCTTTTCGCCTCATCACCATTAGCCAAAATGGATACCGGGGCTTTTAAAGTGACACTTCTCCTCACACCATCTGACTCGGAAACAGATAAGATATAAAGACAATTAATTAGCAGCAATAAAGTTCTGAGTCTCTGCTTCTCTCTAACCCTCCTTCTTCTAAAACAGCATTTTAACTCGCCTAGTAGCCGGTTTCTTTCTTTCTCCCTCCCTCCTTTCTGCTGTGTAACTTATTTGTTAACTGGCCCCCCTTTCCCCCCTTTATAGTTTATACATTAATGCAGTAGCAATGCTCCATATATTTTAATATATTTTATAACTTAGCTTCGGTAGCTTCTTGGTGTTCTTCCTTTCTCTCGTTGTGTTTTGACTCCATCAGTTCTTCTTCGGCTCCTCTTTTGCTTGGCGGTCTGGGCATCGAACCTCTTATAGCCCCCTGCTTCAGAGATTACTATAAATTCCAAAAGTTGAGCAAGTCCTCCTGGAATATAGCACAATCTCCCTGCCTTGGTTCTCTCTTCGTGAGAACGCTTGAGGTGCTGGAAACTCACCTAAAAAGGCTATAAGTTGATTGTTGTGCGAGGAGATCTCCCCGCACACAACCTGTCTCGTGGAACCGAAACCGATTTCTCCAATTTTCTTGAAGAGATCTCTAGTCCTTCCCATTCTATTGTTTGCCTCTATTGCAGTTCCTTTTCTTTGGGATACTGGTGATTGCTGCCTCCTGTACAATGTCATGAACCCCCATCCATAGTCCTTCAGGCACTCTGTCTATCAAATCTAGTCTGTTAAACCTATTCTTCAACTCCACTGTATATTCATAAGGGATGTGATCTAGGTCAAACCTGAATGGCCTCGTGGTTTTCCCAATTTTCTTCAGTTTAAGTCTGAATTTTGCAATGAGTAGTTCATGATCTGAGCCACAGTCAGCTCCAGGTCTTGTTTTTACTGACTGTATAGAGCTTTTCCATCTTTGACTGCAGATTATATAATCAATCTGATTTCGGTGTTGTCCATCTGGTGATGTCCGTGTGTAGAGTCGCCTCTTAGGTTGCTGGAAGAGGGTGTTCACTATGACCAGCATGTCCTCTTGACAAAACTCTGTTAGCCTTTGCCCTGCTTCATTTTGGTTTCCAAGGCCAAACTTGTCCATTATTCCAGTTACCTTTTGACTTCCTACTTTAGCATTCCAGTCCCCTGTGATGATAAGGACATCTTTTTTTGATGTTAGTTCTAGGAGGTGTTGTAGGTCTTCATAGAATTGGTCCATTTCAGCCTCCTCTGCATCAGTGGTTGGGGCATAGACTTGGTTTACTGTGATGCTGAATGGTTTGCCTTGGATTCGGACCGAGATCATTCTGTTGTTTTTGAGATTGTATCCCATTACTGCCCTTTGTTGACTATAAAGGCCACACCATTTTTTCTATAGGATTCTTGGTCACAGTAGTAGATATAATGGTCTTCTGAGTTAAATTCGCCCATTCCCATCCACTTTAGTTCACTGATTCTGAAGATGTCGATGTTCAGTCTTGCCATCTCATTTTTTTACCACATCCAACTTACCTTGATTCATAGATCTTACATTCCAGGTTCCTATGCAGTATTGTTCTTTGCAGCATCAAACTTTCCTTTCACCATCAGACACATCCACAGCTGAGCGTCCTTTCGGTTTGGCCCAGCCAAAGTCAAGTACTTGAAGGGCTGTCATATAGAGGATGGTGTGGAGTTGTTTTCTATTGCCCCAGAAGGTCAGACCAGAACCAACAGATTGAAATTAAATCAGAAGAGTTTTTGGCTAAACATTAGGAAGAACTTCCTGACAGTTAGAGTGGTTCCTCAGTGGAACAGGCTTCCTCGGGAAGTGGTGGTCTCTTCTTCTTTGCAGGTTTTCAAATAGGCTAGATGGCTATCTGACAACAATGCTGATTGTGTGAACTTAGGCAGATCATGAGAGGGAGGGCAGGAAGGGTTGCCTCAGTGCTTAGTTCTTGTGTCCCTTTCTTACACGCCCAGGGAAATGCTGATTGCCACTTTGATGTCAGGAAGCAATTTTTCTCCAGGCTAGTTTGGCCAGGGATCCTGGAGGTGTGCGGCATCTTCTGGGCGGGGAACATCGGTCACTGCGGGTGTGGAGGGGGGAGGTATTTGTGAATTCCCTGCATTGTGCAGGGGGTTGGATTAGATGACCCTGGAGGGCCCTTCCAACTCTATGGTTCTGTGATTCTAATAATAATACTGCTAATAATAAAAACTACAACTAAAACATGGAGCAGGAAGGAGGGATCATTGGCTGCATTAAGGAAGGCATGAAAGACAGTTCAGCTTATGAGGGGATTCAATGGAGGGTTAACTGGTTTGGCTGCATTTCAATATGTGCACCTTCAATTAAGATGTGCATTGGGTTTTTTTTGTTAATGGGTTCATGCTTTTGTGTCCTTCTGGCTCCCTGCTTTGCTACCTGCCTCAGGTCTAAAGAAATCAGATAGGACAAGAAGTGGGACCCGCGATACTCACGGGTAGGGGGAGTATTCCCCACAGTTCCCCGCCTGCAGAAGCAGGAGAAGTGGCAGCAGGTGAGCCCAGCCTTCTCCCTCCCCCCCCCCGAGCAGCAGTGAGGCCTGAACGGCTCACAGCCGCTGGCTGATTAAGCTTCCGCCCTCCTTCCCCCGGCGGTGGTGGTGGGGAGGCCTTCCTGC
>NW_015170991.1:0-27802 GCF_001447785.1 Gekko japonicus | reverse complement strand
GCAGGGAATGCTCTTTTACTTTTGGGGGGATTTAAGTATCCCCCCTATAGTTTTTTAAACTTTTTAGATTATTCAGCACACCTGGGGATTGCCCCAAATGTGCAGGAAAATCTCTTTGCCCCCTAGGTGCTCCCGATGTGCGGGTTTAAATATTAGTATATAGATAGAAGTATTTTAGATAAGTGAGCCACAGCTGGAAATGCCCTAATATCATTATTTAATGTCACAGCTGCTTTAGAAATTCTGATATGACCCTTCAGGTTATCTGTTTTAATCCCTTTACAGTTGGCTTATTCTCTGTGTGATTATCCTTAATGAAAAGCTGAGGTTTGAATATAGCTAAAATGGCAGCTCTGGTTGTGTGACAAAATTGATCAGGGATGATCTCCATCTGACTTGCAAAGTATTCTTATTATTTTATGTCTTTGAAGATAGTCAAGTTTTACTTTCTGGTTAAAACACTTGTTTGCAATGAAGTCCTTCTTTAGCATGCTGTACCATAGCTACCTCTGAATCCCTTGTTCCCATATTGACAGGTGTCAATGAAATGTGGTGCAGATGTTTTTGAAGGTTTTCTCACAGTTTAACCATTTAACCCTTTAGATGTGATTGTGTATGAACAAATCTGCTTGCATTAAAAAAATGCATTCCAGCTCATACTTTTGGTTTGTAAGATTTGTATGAAGATACCTGTAGAATGTTGTACCAAAATGTAAAACCAAATCCAAAGAGAGAACTGCTTGCACAAAAAGTTACACAATAGCTTGCGTAACCTTGTGTGCAAGTGGGGGTAGAGGAAATGCTGCAGAACCTACCTATTAGTATAGCACTGTGTGAGTTTTTGTGCAAGAAGTACAAACATTGCGCTAGCAGTGCTGACAGTTCTTTGGATTCAACCCAAACGTCATTAGATTTGTTCTTGGTAAGATCTTGAAAAAATATTTCAGTGAAGCATCTCATATCTTATTCTGCTTTTGAATACAGAGCTTAGTATGAGGTGACAGTTTTACCTCAAAGAACACTCTTCATGTAGAACTGTGTAGTAATGAAAATATTTATGGTGGTTTTTGCAATACCTGTTTGGCATTGTGAATAATTTCAGAGTGGCTGTTTTATCTTCAGATTTACTTAATAAAAGTTGTTGCAAACCTGCGTTAGTAATTATACCTTATCAGAGATTCTTCTCACATGATATTTCATAGGCAGAAGGTATTTTCTTGTCATTGCCAAGTCTGCAGATCTGTGAAAATATAATGTGAAAAATGAAAAACCAAACAGGTGACCTGATGCAGAGCACAAATCTCTCTAAGCTTGGAACACGTAACTCACAACCACCACAGAAGACACCACATTTTGTTAACATTGCCTGTCCATATACAAATATACATGTATCTGTGACAAAGGTAGAATGCTTCTGTTGATGTCTCCTCAGCAAAAACATTTTATTTATTATTTATCTTTAGATTTGTATCCCGCCCTACCCCAAAGGCTCGGGGCAGCTAACAAGGGCACAAAGTGCCAAGATTAAAACAATAAAAGCACATAATATAAAACAGTAAAATACAGTAACAAAATCACAGTGCTCCATTTGTCACAAGATGGGGTAGATCTTAAACCCAACGGTAACTCCATCAGCCGCTTTTTTCATGGACCCTAATTTTCTTACTATGAAAACAAGTAAACAGAGGAGAGAAGAAGGGGTTCCCCCCCCCACAGCCTCTAAACAACTGAAAATTGATGACTTTTATTCAATTCAGGTACCTACTACAAACCGATTTTTAGTGTTGGAAGGTCTAAATGACTCACCTGATATTTCTGCTGCTTCGACTAATTCAGTAGCTTTTTTTTCCTGCCCTGGAGGGTGTGGCAGCTAATGCTGAGTGAACTAGGTCAACCTGAATTGCTTAATGGGGCTGAAGAACTAGAAACAGGCAAAGAAAGTGACTGCTCACAATTAATACTTCTAGTTGCAAAAACAGTGGAGCACATTTGTAAAATACTTGAATGACTGCACTCCAGAATAGACAATTTGGACAATCTATCATCCTTTTCCTGCCAGGGGCACCTCACACCCCCAAAGGGGTCAGATAGTGATGGTGCGACGGTGCATAGATGGCAATGATGGAGTATTTGTGGCAGCGGCTCCTACTCGAAAGCCTGGTGGAAGAGCTCCATCTTGCAGGCCCTGCGGAACTGAGAAAGATCCCGCAGGGCCCAGATCTCCTCCGGGGGCTCCTTCCACCAGGTAGGAGCCGCCACCAAAAATGCCCTGGCTCTGGTCACCGCAAATTTAATATCCTTGGGGCCTGGAATTTCCAGGAGATAACGACCCCCCGACCGTAGTGCCCTTGGGGGAACATATGGAGAAAGGTGGTCCCTCAGGTAGGCTGGACCCGGGCCATAAAGGGCTTTAAAGGTAAGAACCAGCACTTTGAAGCGAATCCGGTACGCTATTGGCAGCCAGTGCAGGAATGTGGTCCCTCCTCAAGAGACCCATCAACAACCTGGCTACAGCATTCTGCACTAGCTGCATCTTCCAGATTTGCGACAAAGGCAGCCCCATGTAGAGAGCGTTACAGTAGTCTAGCCTTGAGGTAACCGTTGCATGGATCACTGTGGCCAGGTCCTCACAGCTAAGGTAGGGGACCAACTGCTGAGCCAGACGAAGATGATAAAAGGCCGCCCTGGCAGTGGCTGCCACCTGGGCCTCCATCATTAAAGAGGAGTCCAGGCGCACACCCAAACCCCCATAACCTCCAACGCTGGTACCAAGCAAGGCGTTGAGCTGTGTTGAGCTGAATGAAGAGCATGTTTATCTGTGGAATTTGAAGGCAGTATTTTCTTTCTACGGACACCTCCTGGAATGCTAGATTATAGCAGTACCTCCTTTGACATTAATTGAAATGGTGAGATAAAGAAGTTTGTTTCAGTTTGAACTGACTTTGTTATGAGACCTGCCAACTTTTATCTGTAGTTGTCCTGTTTACTCTGTCAGCCGCTTTTTTCATGGACCCTAATTTTCTTACTATGAAAACAAGTAAACAGAGGAGAGAAGAAGGGGGTTCCCCCCCACAGCCTCTAAACAACTGAAAATTGATGACTTTTATTCAATTCAGGTACCTACTACAAACCGATTTTTAGTGTTGGAAGGTCTAAATGACTCACCTGATATTTCTGCTGCTTCGACTAATTCAGTAGCTTTTTTTTCCTGCCCTGGAGGGTGTGGCAGCTAATGCTGAGTGAACTAGGTCAACCTGAATTGCTTAATGGGGCTGAAGAACTAGAAACAGGCAAAGAAAGTGACTGCTCACAATTAATACTTCTAGTTGCAAAAACAGTGGAACACATTTGTAAAATACTTGAATGACTGCACTCCAAAATAGACAATTTGGACAATCTGTTAAATAAAGACAAGAGGAAGGCAACTAATGCTCCTAGGAGGAGAGAACTTATTGAGACTAGACAATCTGAGTCCATCAATGATGTACATGTAGCCAGTGAAAACAAAGCTGCAATGGCGATGCCCAGTTTGGATGTTATTAATTGGAAGTACCAATTAGTATATAAATCAAACTTTGGAGTTTACATTAAACATTATTTCTAAACCATTTGTTAACTTTGTACCATCTTTTTTGGAAAGCTTTTTCATCTTTTCCTAAAAGTATCATATTCAATTTATCCATTTCTGCCACATCACAAATTTTTATGATCAACCCTTCTCTAGTAGGTAAGCTATCAGTTTTCCAACATTTAGCAACAAGTATTCTAGATGCAGTAAGGGTATATGATAAAATACATACATCATCACGTCTAAACCCAACTGGTATTATATTAAGCAAGTAAATTTCTGGTAACAATTGTAGCTCTATGTCCATAATCTCTTGTTATTAACTGTTTAACATCTTTCAAAAATTTATGGATCTTCTCACACCGCCACCACATATGGAAAAAAGTGCCTATATTGTTCTTACATCTCCAACAGTTTCTCTTTTGTAATATAAAAATCATAAATAAAGCTTTAAAAAAGGAAGTACCAATTAGTGTTGCAACCCACTAAGATCAGCTTGACTGTGTGTAAATATAATGGCCTTATCCCTTCCTGGTATACAAAGTCAGCAGTGAAGAAACATTCAATTACTTTGATGGGGAACCAAATAAGAGTGATTAACTTAAAAGATTTAGAAATTTTAAGCAGTGTTAATCAGGCTCAGATAGTTATATTGACTTTTGGCTACCCCGACATTCCATCAATTCTGCTTCAGAACAAGGATTTCCTGAAGTCAAAAGGAGTATTCCCCACCCGTGTGTACAGGAATATTACTTTATCGCCATTAAGCTTGGTCTCTAGGGAAGGAAGAACCAGCTATCTACATGAGTCCCAGACAAGTTGTAATGGCTCAAAAGAAGCTATCAGGAGCAACACTTACAAAGACCCAGCCATCCAAGAATATTCTCCAATTATTAAGCCTGTCTCCTCCCTTAAGGAAGTGCTCTTGAATGAGGAGGTGGATATAAACATACAGGAGGAGTATATGGACTTGCCTGAGCAGGGCCAACAATGGATCCTGGATAGAATTGAATGTCTGAAGCAAAAATTGATCAACTACAGCTCTCACGGTCAGCAGAAAACAGTTGAGGTGGATGTAGTGGTCCATGAGAGGCCGGAGTGTAACAGCTTAATCCCTACACCTTCTAAACAATCTCCAATTGAGGATTCACCTGCAATTGATGATGTCCAGCCACTGATTACTGGTCACTCCCCTAACTTGGTTTTAGGATTGGCTGCTGAGTCTAGCAACAAGAGTATGAGGAATGGCTGCATCTACTCTGATGCTAATAAGTCTCTAGATTAAGACCTCTTCCTCACCAGATATCAAGCTCCTGGAACATTGCAGGTTGGAAAAATAAGTCTAGTGCCCCTGATTTTAAAAAGTTCCTCAGTGGCATTGATCAACTACAGCTCTCACGGACAGCAGAAAACAGTTGAGGTGGATGTAGTGGTCCATGAGAGGCCGGAGTGTAACAGCTTAATCCCTACACCTTCTAAACAATCTCCAATTGAGGATTCACCTGCAATTGATGATGTCCAGCCACTGATTACTGGTCACTCCCCTAACTTGGTTTTAGGATTGGCTGCTGAGTCTAGCAACAAGAGTATGAGGAATGGCTGCATCTACTCTGATGCTAATAAGTCTCTAGAGCTTTTGACAGAGGCTGATTGACTGATTAAGACCTCTTCCTCACCAGATATCAAGCTCCTGGAACATTGCAGGTTGGAAAAATAAGTCTAGTGCCCCTGATTTTAAAAAGTTCCTCAGTGGCTATGACATAATTTTGCTCCAAGAGACCTGGGCTCAGTATGAGATTTTACTGGAGGGGTTTAATGTGCATTCTGCACCAGTGCTTAAAGCTAGTCGCTATGGACCTGGACAAGCTGGTCTAAGTGTTTTATGGTCCAGAAAATCCAATTTAGTTGTTACCCCTCTTCAGGAGACTAATATTAATGTGCAACCCTGTCTGATGGAAGGTGCAGGGTGGTCCTTTAGATTAATAAATGTCTACATCCCTCCATGTTTGAACAAATATTCATTATCTTCCCACTGGGAGAGAGTGGAACTACTACTTGAGGACCTTGAACTAAAATTCCCATCAAGAGGTATAATTATGGCTGGTGATTTTAATGCCAGACTAGGACAGGATGGTCCTGCCATTGCCAATGAGCTTGGTTTTCAGTCTGATAATTCACTGCTTGACAGTATGTTTAATCTTAGATTTTCAAAGGACTCTTATATCAACAAGGCAGGGATTCGTCTTGCTCAGCTCTGTCTTAGGTTTAATCTGTCCATCTTGAATGGTGTTCCTCGCTATGATTTTCCTGGTGAATTCACCTATGCCTCGAAGCGAGGAAGTAGTGTGATTGATTATTTTTTAATTTCACCAGCATTATAGGAACAGGTGAGAGTATTCTCAATTGGGGATCATATAGACAGTGACCATTTTCCCCTTTCCTTAGTTATAGAGTCTCCTCTTCCTGTTGCGAGTTTAGACCAGCCAAGAACTGTGTCCTCCAATCTGACCACTAGACTGCCTATAATTTCTTGGTCTAATAGGCTGGCCCAAAAAGTAGCTGGTGTTCTTAATGAAGCTGCCTTAGATAGGCTTTTATTGATTTTTAGGAATCTTAATCAACTGTCGGAAGTGTTTCGAGAATATGACAATGTTGTAATGCAACTGTTTGATGTTTTTAGGCTGCAAGTGGTGCAACAACAGCAAATTAAACTTGGTAGTAGGAGTAGTTGGTTTGATAATGAATGCCACCAAATGAAGTCTTATATTCGTGCTATCTATCATCAATATAGGGCATCCAGGTCAGATGGACTGCTGATGGAATTTCTCCAGTTAAAATTCAACTGCATCAACTCTATAAATCTAAGCAACAGGCCTTTACACAAAAATGTTGGGAACCTCTTATCCAGGCAACATTGAATAATGATACTAGGAAATTTTGGGCAGTAGTATCTGAGTCCTTGGGCTGTAAGCATATTTCCATCAGTTTGATTTCACCTTGTGACTGGTTTGATCACTTCTCAGAGGTTTTCAGGGAGACCAGAGTCTGCACTTTAAAGGACTTTGACCTTAATTTGACCAATTGCCCAGAATGGTCACCTGTCCAGCCAGAGGAGGTTGAACTATTAAGTGCATTAAACCAGGGAAGGCTCCTTTGCCTGATGTTATTCCTCCCGATTAAAGCATTCCCTGAGTGGTGGGCCCCCTTCCTTGCTGCCCTGTTTACAACTATAAATATGACAGGTGTAATACCTGAAGCTTGGACGAATGCAATAGTGGTTCCTGTATATAAAAAGGTGATTGCCATCTCCCTTGTAACTATAGGCCTATTAGCTTGCTTTCTACTGTTGGGAAATTGTATGCAAGATATCTGGCCAATAAACTCAATTTATGGATGTCTGAACAGCAAATTTTGGGTATAGAGCAAATTGGTTTTTGTAGAGGAAAATTGACCCTCAAACATTGTATAGTGTTAAGTCACTTAGTGGAGAAATATAGGAAAGGGAAGGGCCCTAAGTTGTTTGCAGCTTTCTTGGATCTTAGGGGTGCCTTTGATTCTGTACCAAGAGACTTTCTTTGGAAGAAACTTAGGGATCAAGGGATTGATATGAGACTCCTCCTTCTAATTAAAAAATTGCATACTAATACAACCTGCCAAGTTCAATGCTCGAAGGAGGGTGACTTAATCCATAAGATTCCAATTAGCTTAGGAGTTAAACAAGGATGTATCTTAGCACCTTCATTGTTTAACCTTTTTATTAATGATCTGGCTCTCTTTTTGAACACCATTGACAGGCATAGCTCCAAACTTGGTGTGTTACATGTCCCTCTCTTGCTATATACTGACAATGCTGTGTTACTTTCTCTTTCGCATATATGTCTGAAAAGGTTGCTGTATCGTTTTATGGATTATTGTGAGTTAAACTAATTGACTCTAAATTTCCAGAAGTCCAAAATTATTGTTTTTGGGAAATCATGGAAACCATCTCAGTGGATTATAAGGGGGTGTCACATAGAGCAAGTTAAAACCCTCAGATACCTAGGAGTGCTCTTCCACTGTAATTCCAGATGGGCTTCTCACAAAAAGGAAGTGATGAAACCCATGAATAATGACATGCTAGCGATTACCTGTTTTTACTATTCTAAGGGCAACCAGTATGTCCCAGCAGCCCTATGAGTTTTTAATCATAAACTATGTGCTAAATTGCTCTATGGGATCCCAATTTGGATTGGTGCTATTAATTAATAAACCAATCTGATAATTACAAGTCCTTTTTCTTTCCTCAAAAAAAGCTGTAAGTGTTGAAATAGTGGCAACTTTTTTGTATCTGGCTTCTAAAAAGCGAGATTTCTGTTAACTGTATTGAGTACGTCTTATGTCTTGTATTATGCCAATAAAGGTTTGTTGTTGTTTTTTGCAGTGTGTGAAAGTGATGTGTGAAAGAGCCGCATGTGGCTGCCAAGCTGCAGTTTGGCCACCCCTGCATTAGAATAAACAGTATAATAATTCATGTTCATGATCAAATGCTGTCATTTGGAACCAGTGTGGTGTAGTGGTGAAGAGACGCAGACTAGTATCTGGGAGACCCAGGTTTGAATCCCCATTCATGGATTCTTGCTGGGTGACCTTGGGCCAGTCAGACTCTCTCACCCTAACTTACCTCACAAGGTTTTTGTGGGGATAAAATGGAGGAGAATGATGTAAGCCACTTTAGGTCCCCAGTAGGTGAGAAAGTCAAGTTATAAATTAATTAAATAATGAATAATTTCATTTGAAATACGCAATAAGGATGCAAAGGTATTTCACGATTGTTGGAGCCGTTGTTCTGGTTTTCAGTTTTTATTTTCCATACAAGACAAACACAAAATAGACAAACAAATATACATACAACAAAAAGGGGGGCTTCCGTTTACAAAATTAATTTGTCTGTTAAATTACCTCATACATTACCAAATTACATTTTTCAATTTTTTCCACCTTGTATTTTAAAATATATTGTTTCTTATAACTAAAAAAAAAAGGAGTTATAGTTCATATTTCCTCATATTTCGGTTGTATGTCCACATAATTTATTTGTTGGTTTCTTCCATCCATGGAGCTGTTGTTCTCAGCAGCATCATATACAATGACCACATTGGGAGGGAAAGCTTTCCTTCTTTTAATTGTATGTTGGGAGCCTTTAAAATTATCATATTACACAAGGCAATAGGCACATAAGGAAGCAAGCACACGCTTCTTCCAGACGCACCAGAAATAGACTCAAAGGCTGGCTTCAGTATAAAACGGTTTCATTTACTGAAGATATTTCACAAGCATACAACAATTCAAACACACTTACAATTTCATTTACTGAAGATATTTAGAGAGAAGCGGATAGCACATTCACATTAGCAGGATAATTGTTGAGGGGTAATACTTTACCTGTCCTCTGCAGGATGAAACGATCCTTAGGAAAAATAAGGGAGACTATGGGATAATATGGTTGTGTCCTGAACCAGCAGAAACACATGGAGACTGGCAGCACTACCAAGAGTCGTGGAGTTAGGGTGGGTATAGGAGAGAGAGAGCAAGAGAGAGCGCATGGCGGGTTGCCCTCTTTTATGAGGTGGCATGGGGGTGTGGGCTAGGCTGGCTACATCCCCTGGCACACCTCCTGCTGGTCCATCCCCAAAGCATGCTGATTAGACCTGGATTCAGGGGGAAGGGTCTAAGGGAGTGGACAGTGTTGAGATCTAGTAATTCTGGGCAGGACAGTGGCACCTGGAGGGATGATGACTCATGCGGCCAGAGTCATTGTCATTGACTGTTGTCTCATGGCTGTAGTTTCAGCTAGGTGAGGCTGAGTGGGGGAAGGGAATGCTGCCTGTGCGTGCAAGGAAGAAGCTTCCTCATGGCATTTGAATCTCAGGTCTCCGGTCTGCTGCCTTGATATGGCATCTGTCTGGCTTTTGGTACTTCATGTGGCTAGGGAGCTGGTCCATCTTACAGCAGGTAAGAGGACAGGTAACCTCAGGCATTCTCGGGTCACCACATATCAGTCCCTTTTGTACACTACTTGCACAGTCCAGTTTTTTTTCACATGAACTATGTCCATAGAGTGCTATAAGCACCTTGCAGGGCAACAGAGTGGCACTGGAGTTGGGCAGGTGGGTGAATAGCCTTCTTCTCACTCACTTCCCTCCAGTGCCATCGCTTCATTCTTAGCAGTCAGCAGCTGAGGTGAATGTTCGCAATGACGGCTGAAGCAACAGCACTAGAGCTGGGTGGGCAGGCAAGGAGCCTCCTTATCACCAACTCAACTGCCTCTAGTGCCATTGCCTCACTCTTGGCAGTCAGCAGCCCAGGGAAAGTTTGGAAAGGGCAGCAGAGGTCCCCACTTTTCCTCCTCTGTTATAATCACTCTTTCTTCATACACTGATTCCTCAAAATTCAGATGATGTTCCTCTAAAAGTATACGTTTCAGTCTCCCTCTCCCTATAAAAGAGGTGGCAGAATAAATTATTTGGCTTCTATTACTACAGCAGGATTACCCTTTCAGGTGTATATTGTCATATGAGGTGTGGAGGAGAGGGGTTGACAGACCTTTGAAAGGACACTGTGCAAATCTGCTGGCTTTTGATGGTCACTGGACTATTGCTCTTGCTGGACTTTGCTTCTTATTGCCAGCAAGGGTCTACTGCCCTGCCATCCTTTGGTATGCATTCTCTTCTCTGTTCCCTCATGTCCAACAAGAATTGTGGCCCTTAAAGGGATCTTTTTGTTGTTACTGTGCTGGGGTTAGAGAATGCATATTTGTCACAGAACAGGGCTAGTGCCACTATAAAGTTTTTAATAAGTATGCATTTGCGGCCATGTGTGTAGATTATCTCATAGGAGAATACTTTATCTCCAAAATGCCAATCAGTGACTATAAACCGAATTCTTGTGCATCTTGTACCAGTCCAGGTCTGGGATACAAATGTTAGCCTGACCTGAAATTAATTTAAATGTAAATTTTGTTAAAGTTTTTCATCATCCATCAGCTTTTCCATTTGTATACTGTTCAGTGCAAATAATGCACCATGCTTGCAGGTTACATTTCTTCAGTAGATCATATAAAGACACTATAGAGATTACTTTTGAGCTCCTGGGCAGAAGGCACATTACCAAGCTAATTTGCAAG
Source organism: Gekko japonicus (assembly GCF_001447785.1). Classification (NCBI taxonomy): domain Eukaryota; kingdom Metazoa; phylum Chordata; class Lepidosauria; order Squamata; family Gekkonidae; genus Gekko; species Gekko japonicus. Next base: position 17,072 of record NW_015170991.1, on the reverse strand, counting down.
TTTTCGTGTAATTAACAATGTAATTTCCATGTCATTTCCATAAATACTGCAGTGGCAAATTAAATTTACTGGGCATATTGTAGTTCACCTTATTATTAACCTCAAATGTAGAAAATTTACATCTGCCCTGGAAAAGGAATTTTGAGATATAAATTAGAAAACCTGCAATGAATCTACTGGCTTCCTTGCCTTATTCCAAACATTTCTATACTAGACACATTTGCCCCTCCCCAGTGAAATTTTGGGTAAGACGTAAGAACATATCAGAGCCCTCTTGGATTATACTAGTGGTTCATCTAGTCTAGCATCCTTTTCACACAGCAGCTTGTCAGTTGCCCTAGCGGGCCGGCAAACAGGACATAGAGGCCAAGGCTTTCCCGTGATTGTGCCTTCTATTCAAGGGTTTGTGGCCTCTGAATAGTAAGTTTCTGTTACTCACCCTCGTTATTAGCCATGAATTGTCCTCTTCTTCATGAATCTGCTTAACCCCCTTTTAAAGCCATCTACATTCAAGGCCAGCACTACACCTACTGGCAGTTGAATAAAGAAGTATTTCCTTTTGTCCATCATGGACATATTGCCCAAAAACTTTATTGGGTGTTCCTGATGGGGAAGCTTTTAAACTACAGTAATCTCAGCCCTTTAGGCTACAATAATCTCAGCCAAACATACGTGTATATATGACATTTAAGCACAGTATTAGAATGTTCAGAGAGTTTTACTCCTTTGCATGTTAGGCCACACACCCCTAATGTAGCCAATCCTAATGAGTTTCTGCTGTTGGGTGTGGCCTATTATGCTAATGAGTTCCTGCTGGGCGTGGCCAACTCAGGAGCCAGCCGGAACTCCATTCCTGTGCGTTCCTGCCCAAAAATAGCCCTGCATATAGGTAGAGAGTGAGCAATAAATTACTTTGAATAAAACTTTGTTGGTCTTAAAGGTGCCATTGGACTTGAACTTTGTTCTGCTGCTTACAGCTACCCACCTGAATATTTAAGGTATGACATGGTACATCTTTAAGGTATGTTCTAGTACAGACAAGAGACTGAGAGAATGTTTTTACAATAGTGGAATGGCTTGTTGATGAGGTTCTTTCTCCTGGAATCCTGGGAGATTTACAGGGGTGGAACTGGCAGTTGAGTGAAGGGTGCTTACTCCTTGGCTCCACCCACTGGTTCTGTCCTGCCTATACCTTTCCAGGTACTTTTAACAGTGGTTTTGTGTGTGTGTATGTTTAAAAATGTCATTACTCATAGGTTTGCCAACTCTGGATTGGGAAATTCCTTAAGATTTAGAAGTGGAACATGGGGAGGGGACCATAGAAGTAACATGTGATAGGGACCAATCTTCAAAGCAGCCATTTTTTCCCCTGGGGAACAGATCTCTGTAGTCTGAAGTTCAGTTTTAATTCTGGGAGAACTCTAGGTCCCACATGGAGGCTGACAACCCTATGGTACTCATACATTTGTGCCAGTTTGCAACAATTTCCCCTCCCTCTCGCCAGTTTGCAACAATTCCCCCTCCCTCTGCATATCCCCACTAGGCTCTTCTTGTGGATGCAACTTTCTCTGTCTCTGGCTGAGTGGGGTGGGCTGACCTCAGGTGCTGATGTGCACTGTCACAAAAAGCCCTTCTTTTAAAATCCCCTCCTCCCACCATACAGTTATGCTGTACAATCAAAAGTAAACCGAACTAGAAGGTAGAGGTTGGGTGGTATTAGAGTGTCACTGCAGGGAACAAGTGGTTGGGTGTGGGATCTTGCAGTTTGCAGCTGTTCGTCACTCCTATCCTTATGCTATCTTGGCAAGCTGATCACTCCTATCCTTATGCTATCTTGGCAACCTGACAGCACTTGTGGAATGTGGAGATAAGCCCAGGGCTGCTAAGTGAATTCATGCTTTTACTAAAATAACAAAAACATTATTTAGCCTGCCTTCCTTTCTTCAGTGGTACAGCTTTATTGGCCATAGTGTTAAGCCTAAACATTGGTTAGCAGTACTTTACTGTTCAAGTCCCATTTGTGTCTTAATGTTTTTTGCTTAATACAATCTGGAAACAGAAAATAGAGGGATATTTAATATGCAAAGAAATTAATTTTAAGAACTCAAAAAGGAGGATGGGAGGAAACAAAGATGTGGAAGGTTATACAAGATTAACAGTGCAGTCCTAAACAGAGCTGCACTCTTAAAAATCCATTGACTGTAAACATTCTTTCGGAGTTGCCAGGTTTTATTTTCATACCCTAGTATTGGGATATTCAAATTTTCATTGATGTATTTCTGATTTGCTCTTCAAATGTGTTGATACAAGCCTGCAGTAATACAGTAGACCATTTTATACGTAGCCTCAGTCAACTGATGTATAGAGGATGAGTGCTTACTTATCTAAGTCTGCAACAGTTTTGTGTAAGAGCCAGTCAGATCAACCTTTTGTGTTCCAGTTGATCCATAATATAGCCCATTAAGGCACTTACATCTGAAAATCTCATTTCTGGTTCAAGAACAAAATTTATTTCATCGGAGACTTCTGCCCAGAAATGACAGAATCAGATAGATCCACAGTCTGTTTGTAAGTGAACCAAGACTATGCGTGAATATCTAGCCATACTGCAGTACTTTCCCTTAAAAAAATCCTAAACAGGCTCCCATGTGTTCTGCATAATAGTTTCTGCTGCATAATAGTTTCTGCTGCATTTTAGTGAGTTCCTAATGATGTAAGAATTTAACTGGGATTTTAAAGTTCACAAAGGAGACTGCAGTTCTAAGTAGGAAAAAGATGTGTAGTTATATTGGTTCATGCAAAACTGAAAAAGTTTTATTCTGGGTATAAGCTTCTGTGTGCATGCACACTTCTTCAGATACAGTAGCTAGCTGTTCATTTGTTTTCTTCAAATGCTTTCTCCTTTCCAAACAACCACTTGTTATACCAATGATTTATTCACATTGTACCTCTTGTGTGGATATAGACATATCAATAGCAGATTTGGATCTGAAACGCTTATTTGGTTGAAAGGGCCACTGCAGGATGGTGGTTTTAACCTAAGTTGTTTGTATATGAACAATGAATGGCACTCTCTTGAAACTTTAGCTTCCTGGAACAATGAATCTGTTAAGTGCATAAGGATGGAAGCAATAAAGAAATAAGCACCAAACAGAATCCAAGTGTGCTTTTTAAACACAACTAAAATGTCAACTCTTGAAAGCAGGACTGAGGAAGACCTTGAAAGCAGGACTGAGGAAGACCTTTCATTTGTAATCTTGAAGAACTGACTTGCCCTTTCAGTCATGGCAATTGATAACAATTGCTTCTCTGAGGAGCAAGGCTCATCCAGCCCCTCCCCCCAATAATTTGCTCCTGTCCATGTATTTTAGCGCGTGTGTATGAACTTCAGTCTGATACCTTTGGCCAGCATCCTTCTCCTTTTCCCCGGTTGTATATTTACTACCACACTTCCTTTTTTGAGGCTAACCAAAGTTCAGTTTTCCATTTGCCTAGCTCTTCCAATTAAATTCCTAAATACATATCATTTATGTGAAGTTATTGGGTTGGATCCAGTGACCATGAGCAAACACTGCCTGTTGCTGATCTTTCCTGCATTCCCCTCTCCCTGGCAGCCCCTTCTGACCCCAGGAACATTTACTCCTGGGGTCACTAGACTCATAGGACTAAGAGCCAAGCAGGTTGGGAGGCTGCAGTGCAGTAGGGAGGGGGAAGGGTACAAAACAGCTGGATCCAGGCCGTTATTTTGCTCACATAGTTAGTTCAAATACAGTCAATAACTTAAGATCTGATAGACTTAGAAATTCTCTATTGGTTTTCCTGAAAAGTGACATTCTGTATTTGATGAGATTACTGTATTGGATGAATTATTTCTTATTTTTTACATAAAATACAGCCTTGAAAGGATTAGATTTGTTTTCAGGTTTTTCTTGTTTAGTTATTGAAGCACGCTATATTCCCCAGGCATTGATTAGCGATGGCAGATGGCCCAGATTGGTCCAGCTGTCCTCTAAAGCTGTATGCTACTATTGCTCAAAAAGACACAAGTGCAAGATTGCTCTTTCTGGGGCTCTTAAATCAAGATAAAATGTAGTTGGAAAAACAAAAATTATGAACTGTTGAACTAAATATATGAAATATCTGGGGGAAGTTTTGGGAAGCGCGTGTCTTAACATGCGTGCTTGCTATGCATGGTTAAAAATACAAGTTCATACTGACTGAGAGCAGGATTGTAAAGGGAAAACTTGTAGTCCAGTTTCAAGAGTATGCCTGGGGATGAAGCGACTCTTGTAGAAGCAAAGGCAGGAAAAGGAGTCAAATTAATACGTTTTCTGGGGAAAGGGAGAAATACATCTCTCAGTTTTGGTGTTAAAATAGGCCACTTCAAAAATGTAGGCTGAAAATATTTTAAATAAATAAATAGTGTGGCTGAAAATAGTACAGGTCACAGGTCTGGTGTGGGCACTTTCACTGTGGTGCTAAGCACATGTGGATGACAACATCTATTAATGTGTGAAATTCTCAGCAGATCCTATTCAGCTATTGAGTGTGGCCTGATCTACAGGAATTGCAATTAACACCTTCTTTACAGGCCTACTGGCGAAAGGTGAAGATGTTTTTGTTTTGGTGTGTTGGTGTGTCTGTCTTAAGTGCTGTCATGTTGCTTCCAACCCTATGAATTAATGACCTCCAAAACCTCCTATGGTTAACAACCTTGCTGAGGCTTTGCAAACTGATTTGTTCTGGATGGCCTTTGAATTAAGCTGTTTTTCCTTTGGGACAGCTCTGTGTGCCTTAAGGCTCCAGAACCAGTTCAGTAGTAGGAACTGTTGGCCCACCACTATGTGGTAGTTGAGGTGGAAGGGGAATTTCCACTCAGCTATAAAGCTCATTGGGTGACTTTGTGCCTGTTGCACAGTCTGGGAGCAAGCCTGGGTAATTCTTCTCAGAAGAAAGTTTTATGATATTCAGTGGGGCTTACTTCTAGGAATTGCAGTCTCTACCTATCTACATTACATGGTTACTGTGAAAGTAATGAGCTACTTGGAGGAAGGATGGGATAACAGTGCATGTGAGTGTGGGTAAGAATATGAATGGTTTTCCTTCTTTATCACAATCTAAGCACTTGCTCTACTGGCATCAGGATTCTGTGTCCTTCAGCTGGTAGCTAGCCAGTCAGCAATTATCCTCCCCTTTAAAAGGTCTCGTAATACTAAACAGCAGTTTACATTAGTGAAGTGGTTCACCAGCAATGACGAATGTGGCTCCAACTGCTCAGGCCTACAGTGTGTGTCACTAGTGTTTTACATAGTCCCCCATTTCAGCTCTGCAAAGCTAAGATTTGTCAGCCTTTCCTGAAATCCAATTCAGCATTTCTGTCACCTTTGAAATAAGTGAAAAAGGCTATGAGGTAGGACTAGAAGATGCAAATTAAATAAATTAAAATGTTGGTATTAAATATGCAATGCCAATATATGGCTAACAGCTATTGATCACTATAGGCATATATTTTCTTGTATGTGTATGTACAATGTGCAGTTTGGCTCTGCTGCCATTTTGAATTATTTAGAATTCTAATGCTGGTAGATACTCTTTTGGCTTATTTTCTTTGCTACAGCTGTAGCAGTGCAGAAGAAAGTACAAGGCAACTGAGCTCTGTTACAGACCATCTCTGTATTACTTATGATCCATTAGGTTGACCGTAGCTCACCAGGTGTTTGTCAACCCTCCTGTTTTTGGAGTTCTGGTCAGAGTTACTGTCAAAATGGCTACTGGAGGGTCACATAACATACCTGAGATTAAAATATACCTATCATTCGGAATCTAAAATGTTATGCAGTTCATCTTTTGATATGATATGAGAACTGAGCTACATGGTTGTAGTTGAGCTAAATTAGGGTTGCCAACACTGTGAACCTTGTTGTCAAGAGAAATTGTTGAAATTGGGTTCCAACTATGTAGCCAGCAAACTTAAGAAGTTGATGGAAACGTCTCCTTTAAGTATCTAGAATGGGCGTTTTTGCAAAGGCTGTTTTTGAAAATGTTTTGCAAACATGGATTCTTCCTATCAAGTTGAATGGACTATATGGACCAATACTTATCTTTGAAGGAGGAAACATAGTAATCTATGTTTATAGTTATATTTATAGTTATAGTATGCACTTATTTTGATGTTGTGACATCACCAACTTTAGAATAGTGATATAAGAGATTGCAATTGTTAAATAGAGTTTATATATTTTGGCAATCTTTGCCAAATCTTTGATGCTGTTTTTCCTAGTGGAATTTGTATGTTTGGTAACCCCCTGATGGGGGCAGGGTTTTCCCCAATTTTGGCAGCCCCATTCGCCACTGGCTGGCGGGGCAGCACCACTCCCGAAAAGCCCCACTGCACCTGACGTGTCTGGTACGATCGCGCCAGGATGCTCTAACATTTGGCTAAAAACTCTATGGTCACCATAGAGTTTTTAAGCCAAATGCTAGAGCATCCCCTTTATAGCGTGCCCAATGCAATGATGTCACTTCTGGGTGATGTCATTGTTGTGTGTGCACTTTGCATGCACACCAGAAGACCCCAGGACCAAGCCAGGAGCCCCCTGCCAGTGACAGGTAAGACCTGGCAACCCTAAGCTAAATTCTGACACATTTGGATCACTACCAAGTAAATTTGTATTTTTTCCTGCTTTTGACAATGACTGTAGTAAATCACCTTATGATTTTCAGTTTTCATTTTAGAAGTCTGCTGTAAGTCTGGTTCTCAGCTATACAGTTTGTATAGCTTTTATTGAATGTTGAGACATTTTAACCAGAAGTAGTCAAATAACTCATAGGAAGTTGGATAGTTTTCTTCCTGCAGCACTCGTTTCTAGGGAGTGGGCCTGATCTTATGGATAGAAAGTACATCATAGGTAGTATGTAATGTGTTTTGGTGAATTGCCAAAGCTTTTCCCATCTAGTTTGTAACTGAGAATATATGTGATTATGTTACCAGACACAGCCAATCATAGTAGTCTATACCATTGGTCTGATTATATGTAACCTTTTGTTCCTTCTGTGCCTTCAGTAGTAGGGAGGTGCAGATGTTCCAAGGCACAGACAACTATCCCCCTCCACATCCACGTGTGTAGCACAAGTTGCTGTTGTGTCCAAGTGCATACCTCTAGGCTTTTCTGCAGGATGGCGACCCAGTATATGTGCTTTTGATCTTTCACAAGCCTCAGTACTAACCACAGGTTGAAAGGGTCCTGATGTTTATTCTGCCATTTGGTTGTCTCTCTTGTTTTACTATACTCTTGTTTTCTTATTGGTATGGAAAAAATACATTGTCATATAATGAACTATAAAATTATCCTTGTATATTTAACGCAGCACCACTATTATTTATTTCATCAGAAGTGAATTTATACTGATCTTCTGTATATAAAACCAGTGGACAGAATATCAAGAGAAATGTACGTGTTCTTGATCTTTAGGATTATGACTCCTTTTTTGAAGCCAAGGAAAGCAACACTGTCTTCACATTTCTTGGGATGAAGCCTAATTTGGCATCGAAGGTAAATATGTTGTTATATGCAGTATAATGATTAGTTTTAAATCTTTGGTGTCTGTTCTCTTTACTAAGAGTATGCTTGCTGTCAATCAACAGGTGAACATAAACATCTTAATCTGCATTGAGATCTGACTGCAATAACAGCACTAGTTTTCTTTTCATAATTCATAAACATCTAGGATCAAGATACACGCAGATACATCAGAGTTGCTCAGCAGATTTTAATGGAGTTGAACATCAACAAATTTGGCCCTTCATCATCGGAACATTTGTTCCTCTCTTCAAAATTTTTGCAATCTTCTCCAGTCAACTGGGAACACAGCCAGACCAGTTTGTAACATACGTTTTGAAAACCATTAGTAGCTGATTGATTTGACTAGCATTCTTTTGAAAACAGTGGTGTTGATCTTCTATGGGGTTTTTTAGGTGCCCAAAATTGATTGGGGCTGCATTAACTTGTTTGTCTTATATTTAGCCCTCCCATCCCTGAAGATTAAAAATAGTTGAATTGAAATATTTAATCAGGGAAACAAGTCGATAAACTACATTAATATTTAAAATTTATATTCAAACAAATGCAAAGGTTTGACATTTCTAATTACAAATCTGTACTTGTAAATTGATTTTATTTACAGTTCAAACCTAAGAACCCTTTTCTCGGCCTGAGTCCCACTGAATAGAACTGAGCAGGCCTTCTTAGGATGGCATTGTTGAAATAGTTGGACTCTCAGAGAGCTGTGGAAATTGTTTTATTTCAGTCCAACCCTCCCCAAATCAAGTGCAAGCGCCAGAACTTCCTCGAGAGCTGAAGGGGCAGGTGATTCCACCCTACCATCTGCCAAAGCTCAACAAATAAAAACACACATGCTCCACTCCACCAGTTTCTTACATGTGCAAGACCTCTGATGCAAATATGACACAAAGTGCACTGCTCCCAACTGTCTCATTCTCTTAACTGAAGGGAACAGACTGGTACAGCTGGATCTCTGCTTGCATTGTGACAAGCAGTATATGGAACTACATTTTGCTTTAGACCAGGGCATGTGTGAGTGAGACAGAAGTGGACAGAGAATGTGCCTTAGCTTTGACAGTTATATGGCCATCTTAAGCAGAGACATGAGTGGACTTAGGAGGATATAACATTGCTTAGGCTGGCATTGTTAACTGCATCCCTCCCATCAAAGATTTCTGTATTTTCCCCCACTTATTTGTTAGCTTTGATAAATAACCTATTTTATTTCATACAGAGCACTTATAATTAGAAATGGCAGTCCCTTTTATTTAGAAATCATGTACTAACATCAATTCATGAACTCAAAGAACTGAGCCATAGACAAGCTCATCAGATGTGCTGTATAAGTGAAATAAAGAGCTACACAATTATTCTTTACTTTCTTTCTTAAATAGGAGTCAGAGCCGTAGAAAAAACTGAGGATTCAGCGAGCACATTGTTTGGGTGAATGAAGTCCTTGATGTTCAGCATACAACAGCTTCCCCTAGTGGATCACTGTGATACAAGCCAATATACACCATCCATATTTTGCTTGACACTAAAGAGGTGAATTAAGACAGTGGACACACAGTGGGGTAAATGGTGGTGGTGGTGGGTTCTTCCTTTTTTGTAACATACCTGAAGTTGATTCTGGCAACTGTGTTCTAACTTAAACACTGAAGATGGTAAACATTTGGTCAGTCTTGATGAACGTTGTGTGTATTGTCAGAAATTCAGATATATATTACATCTAGTGCTGTGAACTCCAGTGGATATGCCCTACAGTTCTTTTGGGTTCTTCCTTCTTTGTAACATTCCTGAAGTTGATTCTGGCAACTGTGTTCTAACTTAAACACTGAAGATGGTAAACATTTGGTCAGTCTTGATGAACGTTGTGTGTATTGTCAGAAATTCAGATATATATTACATCTAGTGCTGTGAACTCCAGTGGATATGCCCTACAGTTCTTTAACATAGTTAAATAAATGTTAAGCTGTGAACACTTCAGTCCAGAAAACCAAGCTTGTGTTGAAATGTGTTTGCCGCTGGAGATGAGGCCTGGACTCCCACTTAAAAGAAAATCCAAATCTTGTAGTACTGTCTGGTTAGTATATAGCAGTAAGTTAAAAAGCCGAAACCTTCCCTCATACAAATTTAACTTCAGATCTGGTGCCTTGACTACAAGTTACAGAGATCTTTTCATGGGGCCTAAGCCAGAGTTTGTTGGCAAGTAGATTCTAAAATTAGAAGTACAACAAAACCTTCCTTAGCTCTAGATGGGACGTCCAGGTATTTTGTCAAGTCAAGCTACATTGCATACATTTGTCAAAATTTATATTTTTAAGCTATAGATAGTATTTCACTCTCCAAGGAATCACATTACCTATGTTATTGTATTGTTGTTTATGAGAGTAATTGTACAACAAGGGTTAAAAATCTGTAGCATGCTGTGTTATCTGTTGACATCCTGTAACCCAGAACTTTAAGCAGATGAATAGTTCTGTGGCCTTAATGACGAAACGTATGGGGAAAGGGAATGTTCTTAAAGACAGAAGCATTTTTTCTGCCTTCCCAATGTGTCATTTAAATGGCTGTACTAGATTAGGCTTGCAATTTAGCATACTCCCAATGGGGAGCCATATGCAGCTATTCTTGCCTGCAGGGATTGCACACTGTAGTCCAGCAATATGTCTTGAGACGAAGCTAAATGGGAAAAGATGTAAAACTAAACAAGTACTAAATTTTAAAGTTGTTGCATTGATAGGATATTTTATCTGGTTTAGTCTCATTTGTCATTTGGAATTCCAGTACCTTGTCAAAATAATACCTATTGATCACCATAGTTTCTGCTCAAGAACTGCAGTCTCCTTGTCAAAGCAGTTATACAAACTCTGTGTTAGTTTGGCCTAAATTTATGGTAGCTCCTATTTGGGCACCTTTTGCCCTTGACATTTTTAAAATGAATTTTCTGTGTGCTAAAAGACGACTCAAATCCAACTCGAATCCAACAAGCCCTTGCCACATCCTAGCATGCACTGAAACATGGGAAGAACAAAAATGTTGGAGGTACAAATACATGGACTTCCAGCCTGCTGTTAATACTGCCTGATTTGTGGCATTGGCAATAGGAAGATCTATTTGACAACATCAGTAGGCTTTCACTTTGAGGATTAGCTTCCTTTGAATTCTTTGCATCACACAGAATTGGTCTCTAGCAAGAACTGACACAACACTAGCTTTTCAAGTGCAACATTTTAAGTATAGACGCTGGTGTGTCATCACAGTCAGTAGGTGAGTGAGAAGTTTCTAGTGGAGAACACTAAACTGAATCATCCAAATTATGCTTCTTGCAGCTAGCTTTAAACAGGACCATCCAAATTAAGTTTACACTGTGTGCTAGTGTCTCAAAGTAAGATGCAAGAGAAAGTCCAGAGAAAATTGTGACTAACCATAGTCCCATTAATTTGGACTGGCACCAAAGACTTTAAACAGGGATTTGTTGTGGATACAGATTCTTCAGTGCAGACACAGGGTTCCCTTGTCTGCTGAGGTTTTCTTCTTAATTTTGCTCAAGCTGTACTTTCTTTGTGCACAACAGAGCATGTATTAGTCCATGGCTCAGGATGATAAGAGTGGCTCAAATTATGATAATAAAAATAGAGAATTTAAAAAGACAAAAGCCACTCTGGATCAGCCATTAAAGTATAGATTGAGAAAATCACCTAAGGCTCTAAACACAGATACAACTGAAGAGAGTCTATGGGTCTTATTTAGTTTCTCAGAGCTCAGGAAAGATTCAGAAGCAATCTGTGGTTTTGGGAATGGTGTGTGTGTGTATGTGTGTGGGGGGTCTTTTCCAAGGGGGAAAAAGTTTATCAATTCAGTGTGCTATCTGTTCCACTGCATGCATGCAAGTCCTTAAGAGTATGCTGAAAGTACACATCTCTAGATTGCAGCCAATTTTTATTTGTAAGTAACATTTGATAGCAAAAGTGGCTTCTTTTGGTATGCCTTCATGACTGGGGTGGGAACATATTTGTAAATGACAAGCATTGGACCAAAAATTATCCACTTTTCATGCATACATCAGCTCTCTAAATTTAAGGGTGAATGTTACTTGAACAGTTTCACTTTCATTTTTATATTAAAATTTTTCAAGTGCTTGCTATCTTTGCATTTTATTTTCATTATATTACAAACTGTCTTGGGTCATAACTGAGTCATGAAATGTCATAATTAAAATGTGCCCTTTGTTCTTTTCAATAGTAATTGAGTTTCCTTTGTTGTCTAGACAGTTTCTTGGTTTCACAACACTGTAATAATTTACTCATGTCAGAAAATCAAATAGGCACATAAAGTCAGACAATCATAAGCATATGTGTACAGTCTTGCATAACTCCACCCCCCCACACATATTTTATTTATAATGTTAACAAGTGTTTGCTGCTATCTCCTATTAAATACTTTTAAATGCTAGCCAAGATAGGGATGAGGAGTTGAGACCAAGACTGAGAAATAAGGAGGGGGGAGGATAGAAAGGAGGTGACAGGAATGAAGGCCTATCAAGAAAGAAAGAGCAAAATGGAGAAAAGTGTGGGATAGAGGAAGACAGGTTAAGAAAAGAGGAATTATTATTTTATTTTCTTCTACACACTAATAGTAAAGATCTGGCTGAGCAGACAGAACTATGCAATTAGGTGGAAGAAAAGGCAGAGGGAAACAGACTGCTAGAAACAACAACTTTGTTTACGAAGCTGCAGCCTGACAATGACAGTAGCAGAAAGAGCTGTGCTGTCTGGTCTTGTCTTGCTCTGTTGCTGGCTTGGTTGATATGCTGTTACCCAAATTGGCTGCCTCTTTATTGGTGGGGAAAATTAGCTTAAAGAAGACAAGTGAAAGGGAGTAATTTAGGATCTTCATCAATGTATACCAGGATTATTCCCTTAGAGAACTCTCAGAATAAATCAGTCAAATGCTCAACTGGAAGTAGTATTATTGAAAAATAATAACAGGCAAGAACATACAAAAACATGCTTAAAACCAGGGCTCTTTTTGTAGAATTAGCATAATAGGCCACACCCCCAACAGCACACTTCATTAGCTTATTAGGCCACACCCCATGTCTTCCCTTGACTTGCCCAGGTGCCCCATGGCTGTGTGATGCCTGGCAAGCCGGCCCTTAAATGCCTCCCCGATCCTTCCAGGGGGCCCCTGGCTCCCCTGCTTCAGAGTCACTGGGGGGGTTGCTCTCCAGCCCTTCCCTCTGTAGCCAGGCACACAGAGGTTTTAGCTGTAGTGGGCGTGGCCAACTCTAAAGCCAGCCGGAACTCCGTTCCTGTGCGTTCCTGCCCAAAAATAGCCCTGCTTAACACACAGAAACTAGCTAAGAGAAAATAAAGGGAAGAGCGAGGAGATCGAGTTTAGGTGATATTTAGAAGCTTGGGGTCTGCGGAGACTGCAAAAAGGCCAGTGTTTCATGGAAAGAGCCCACATGTAAGTGAGGTGTGATGTAGATGCCAAGAACACACACACACAAATGAAGCGGAGTGGTTCTATTTATAGGGAAAATGTTTCCTGGGGCTATGCTTATGTGACCACCCTATGATTGCTCCAAAACAATAGCTTGATTGCCCTTTCCAGGGACAATCAAAGATTGCTGGGGTTTGGCATGTTGTTGTGAGCATTTCTTGATGGCTTTCAAGTACAGAATGGGAGAAACTATCAGGTTGTTAAAGGTAAAGGTTCCCTTACTCGAAAGCCAGTCGAGTCCGACTCTAGGGTTGCGGTGCTCATCTCCGTTTCAAAGCCGAAGAGCCAGCGCTGTCCGAAGACGTTTCCGTGGTCATGTGGCTGGCATGACTAAACACCAAGGTGCACGGAACGCTGTTACCTTCCCACCGAAGTGGTACCTATTTATCTACTTGCAATTTCTTGCTTTCGAACTGCTAGGTTGGCAGGAGCTGGAACTAGAGATGGGAACTCACTCCATCATGCGGCACCTGGGTCTCGAACTGCTGAACTACCGACCTTCCACAGCCTGCAGTTCAGCATCTTAACCACTTGAGCCACCACAGCTCCATATCAGGTTGTTAAGTATTGCATAATTTAGGATAAATAGGCAAGGGGAAGCATAATCCAGGTATGGATGAGGTTAATCCCAGGTGAGGTGATGTTTCCTTGGGAGACTCATTGTTTTAAAGTATGCATTTCTTTTGGAGTGGGGAGGAGGATTGTCCGCTGGTCAGCTTCTGTAATACACCTGCCAAAATACTTTCCCAGGCTCTTACTTGGCCAGCATCCATTTTGTTTGTACCAGATCCATTTTGATTTCATTCTTAGGCCCAGCAGTGCCCTGCACATATGATTTTGGGGTGATATTAAGGAAAGGTAATTTATTTCTCTCTAAGTGTAAATTACCCCGAACCAAGAGAAGGGTCTGACTGTTAACAATGTGTTTGCCTCTTTATAGTAAACTTTGCAGAAAGGCTCCGTAAGCAGAAAGCAGAGAAATTGCTGTTTATTGTACTCTGCCTTCCCTGTGCCCCTAGTGGCTACAGTGGGGAACTGCATATACATTCCCTGACTGCAGCATGAGGCTGGCTTCAGGGGGGGCCCCCAGCTGACTTGGGCCCCAGGAATTTTGTCCTCCAGTGACCCTGCAAGTGGTTGCTTTTCCCTGAAAGGCAGTGAATAGTGAAATTGCATAAGATGGCAGGAGTTGTAGGATTCAGGCCCGTTCTACAGAGGTATAGCTTTTTTACTTGTCAGGGATTTCATAAATGGAGCTAAACTCTTAAAACCACACTGCAGTTAACACTCATGTGTTTCAAGCAATTTGGGGCACAAGTACATGTCATGCAGTTCTTTTAAGGGAAGCAGCTGCAGGGACAGAGGGGTTATGCTTTCTCTTCATGCAGTTTTCCCTCTGCAAATTGCCACTAGGGGCAAATATGAGTACCTGTACATTTTTGCCATTGTAGTAAAAGGCAGAAATTTTTGGCAGGAGATCCTCTTCCCATTCCTTTAATTACAGTCCCTAGGGCTATATTTTGTGTTTTTTTCAAAAAATAATTGCAGAAATATGTGTAATACATAGTTCATCCCAACATGGTTTAGTTAAAGTGTCACACTAGGCTCTGAGAGACCTAGGCTTGAGTCACCGCTCTGCCATAGAAACTTCTTGGGAAACCTTAGGCCAGTCACGTACTCTCTCAGCCTAATACCGCCTAGTTTTGCTAGAGGCGGGGAGAACTGTGTTGTAAGCTGATTTGGATTTCAGCTGGTAATAAAAGCAGGATGTTAATAACAAATAATATTAATGTACTGGAATATGACCTACAGCTTTGTAAAAAATGCCATTACTGCGGATGAACAAAACTAGCAAATACTTCTTTCATCAAGATCATAAGATATAATATGTGAGGTGAGCCTGGGTGGTTAAGAGCTTATTGAAACATTTTAAAAAAGGGAAGACATATTTACTTAGAAATTACTATATTTAAGACTGTTTGCATAAGTAATTGGCTTTTGTTTGATGTGCAGGTTGTGGGAAGATTTGACTCTTGTTTCAATAGAGAAACAAAGTGGGGTACTGAGACTCCATGCTGGCAACACAACTGGTTGTGCCAGCACTACACTTACTTCTGCAAACCCTGCCTGACACATTGCCTCATCGTCACTTCAGAGTATGATCTCAGAGATCCATGTCCAAATTGCCATGGAAGTTAACTAGGTGATGTTGGGCCAGTCACATACTTTCAGTCTCACCTAACTTACAGGGTTGTTGTGAGGCTAAAAAGGAGGAGAGGAAAATAATGTGAGTTTCTTTGGTGCCCACTGTGGAGAAAGCTGGGGTATAAATGAAGTTAATGAAAAATGAATAGCTGAAGGTTGGAGCCAGATAAAAGGTAGATTGGTGAATGGCTGAGAAGGAGAGAATGAGGCAGGGAAAGCAGAGAGGATATGGGGTTTGCCATGAGGAGGGAAAGGGGAAATAATGTGAGGAGGGGGATACAGGGGAAAGTGATGTACCCCCCCCCCCCAAACGTCCCTAATGGCAGGCACCTGGGCCATAGTTTTCCTAGTTAAAGGCTGCAGGGGGAAGAGGGAAGCTGAAGTCAGAGGGGCAGATAAAGGTAGGTTGGCTGTTGGATAGGAAGGAGAGAAGGAAGCAGGAAAAGGGGAGAGGCTCTGGGAGCCTGCATGGAAGAGAAAGAGGACATAGTGGGGGAGGGGGAAATGAGATGCCCCAACTTGCAAGTTTTTGCAAGTTCCCACTTGTAAACTCTCTAATCTTCTAAACTCAGGTCATAGCCATTCTGTGGTGTTCGTATTCTTGTCAGTAGTTCTTTGTTTTTGATGCTGTTGCTCATTTCTCTGACTAAACCTGCCTTCCATCTGCCCTTGACTCATTTCGTCTGGCTTCAGACCTGTCTGAAAATCAAATCTGTTAGTTGCTATGGTTGATCTCTATTTGCAGCTGGGCAGAGAAAATGGGTAATCTTTATTTTTATTATTTCTGAGTCTGTCTTTCTGCCAACCCAGTTGAGACTCAAGATGGGTAACAAAAATAGCAAGAATTAAACCTATATAATAACCAGACATTCTGAACAAAATGAATAGCCAACAGTCTCCTAAATCACTCAGTTTTACACCAAAACCAAAATACAGCCACGAAGTTTAAGTAAGAAAAGACAATAAAAATGTTACCTTTTGTTATTTATGCAAAATTATTTTTAATAAATGCAATTTTTCTATAATCTGCAGCTATCTGTGTGTTTTTTAATATGCCCTAAGTTTCAGAATTCTTATCAGTATCCTAAGTTACACATTTCTTATAATTACAACAATAACTACTTGTCTTTCTGCTGCCTTTGCCACAGTAGAACACTCAATATTGTTGAGATGTACAGGAACCAGAGTGGGTATTAAGAAACTGTGTTAGTGGTTCTGATTGTTGGCAAAAGGATTGCTTCTGTGCAATACTACAGGTTAAGTTCCCACAATTACGTCTTGTGTTTAAGGAGCTATGCTAAAGTGCTTTTGATCATTCTGTCTGGTGGGATTGGGAAAGTTGTTGGTAGTTATGCTGAATCAGTACTGTGTGACTTAACCTGTGGTGTTCCATTGTCCTTTTGCAAGGGCTTTTAAATATCTACAACCAGAAATACACGAAGATGCTTTGCTCAGCCCTTCAGGAGTCTGTTCCATACAGTGCAAGCAATAACAGAATGTATGGGCCTACACTGATGCCAAGGTGGGCCACTTCTAATGGGGGAACAGCCAAAAGATAGTAGCCTGAATACCATAGCTGGCTGACAGGGTTATATGGGGAAAGACTTTCTTTTAATGTTTAGGTAGTAGGCTGTAAAGGGCTTTTAAGGTCATAAATAGCACCTTGAGTTGAACTTGAAAATAAGTCGACGAGAAGCATTTCTGATGGCCATACCTTGATAACAATCAGGCTGCCGTATTCTGAAGAGAACCAGCTGCAATTCCTTCATTGTCTTCAAGGGCAGCCCAATGTAGAGT
>NW_015170990.1:141640-173547 GCF_001447785.1 Gekko japonicus | reverse complement strand
TTCTCGATGCTTGGGGATCCAACAATGAAGAAACACTGCTCTTTTTTAGCTATTTAAAATCTTTTAAAATTCTGATAACAGCGAGTAAGGAGTTGTTATGGACTCCTTAGCTGTGTCTCACTGTGTGTTTTGATCTTTACATTTTGCTTTTCCCTTGTTTTTTCAAACACACAGTCAAGTCTGACTCTTTGCAATCCCATGGACCACATCACACCAGGCCCTCCTGTCTTCTGTCATCCTCCGGAGTTTGCTTAATTTCATGTTCGTTGCCTCAATAACACTGTCTAACCATCTCATCCTTTGCTGTCCCCTTCTTCTTTGACCTTCAATCTTTCCCAGCATCAGGGTCTTCTCCAGTGAGTGCTCCCTTCTCATTGGGTGGCCAAAGTATTTGAGCTTCAGCTTCAGTATCTGGCCTTCCAGGGAACAGTCAGGGGTGATTTCTTTTAGGACTGACTGATTTGATCTCTTTGTAGTCCAAGGGACTCTCAAGAGCCTTCTCCAGCACCATAATTAAAAAGAATCTATTCTTCGGAATGTACTATGTTGTTGTTGTTCAGTTGCACAGTCGAGTCCGACTCTTTGCGACCCCATGGACCAGATCACGCCAGGCCAGTACTTTGAGGAGGGGCTAAACCTCTCTTTAAGGAGAACACCAGTACACATCGTTCCCAGAGCAACCTCCTCAGGACCAGTAAACTCTGCATTTACCTTAAGGTAGACTCAGGAGTCCCTTCGCCCTCCCTCCCTTCCACATTTTAAACCACTCTACAGTCTGTATGATAACGTTTGAATAACATACATTCCAATAAAGTACCTGGAGACCTCACAGCAGATGAGTCAGGCAAGCAGGCCAAATGGAGCACTTGGGAAGAAAGTAAAGGCAACAGGTTTGTTGCTTGTGAGCCAGTGTCAGCAGTCCTCTCTGTTTAATTTAACAGCCCAAAGCAATTTAACAACAAACCCACATGCTGCATATTTTTCTTCAGTGCTTTGCTATTAACAAAACACCTGCTCAGAGTAGCAAAGCTAACATGCTATGAAAAAGAATCCAGTGGGAGCAGTATGTAATCCTTATTAGATCTTCAGTGCTTCTGTCTAGTGGGCATTTCAATCCTAATTGTGCATTAAATGGTACTTTCAAGGAATGAGCAGCACTAGTCCTAGACGACTCCAAGGTTTTGTTTGCACCATCTCATTCTGCATGGGATAATGTATCCCTAAGGCAGCCTCACTGCCCCACTTTAAAAACCCTTCCCTCATACTTTCCTTCATGACCAAATTGCTAAAATAAGCAGTCCAGCTCATACAGGTAATCACAATAATATCAGTCTTAAATATTTACATAACTCTATAGTTAAAGGGCAGAAATATATCATAGTTTTATTAAGGCCACCCCCATCACAAAACAAGGATCTGCCCCCTGTCAGTATCATAGATGCTTTTCAAATTACCCTGAAGGGAATGTTTCCCCATATTTTGCCTTCATCCAAGTTTCTCCTAAAATTACCTAACTTTTATTCCAAACAAAAATTGATACTTTAGGAATTCTTGGTTGTTTCAGAATTTTGCACAGAACATTATGCACTTGCATTTTTCCACATCTTGCAGCGTTTTCAGTTGATGAGCTTAGCTTTTCCTCCATGTTGTTAATGGGCATGTGCTTTCTGAAAAGCCTGGCAGGTGCCAGAGGAGTACTGGCAGGTGCCGTGGTGCCCCCGGCCACAACACTGGGGAGGCCTGGTCTAGCTCACCAGCTAAAATACTCCTTCTATGCTCTGCTGTGTAAATAAAAAGAGGTTTTGTAAAGTGGGAAGGAGATGAGCAATTCCTGAGGAGCCCAGAGCACTGCAACTTGTTCTATTTTCCCTCCTGGCATGCCAGCGGGGGGAGGGGGTTGGCCTGTGCTCAGCGAGCAGCTGCCCCTGCCGCCTAGACTTGGCAGCCAGGAAGGAAGGCGGCTGCCATCCAGGGCCATGCGATGGGAGACAGCAAGTGGCCGAGGGAACTCTCTTTCTGCCTGGGAGGCTGTGAAGGAGAAGGAGGCAGTGATGACAGAGGAGAAACAGAAACCTGACCTCGGTGCTGACTTAGTAAACAGGAGGCAGGGAAGGAGGGGAGCGGTGCCAGTCAAACTCACCCAGAGACACTGCAGCCCGATCCCACCAATGGGCCAACTCCGTGCCCTTTCATGCTGCCTTGCTCAATGGGAGAACACGGCTGGGCTTCATGGAGGGGAGGGAGGGGAGCGGCGCACACGTGGGTGTCCCCCAGTTTTCCAAACAAGCCTGCAACAGAAGCAGGCAGGGCTCCAAGGGGAGTCTGGGGCAAACACCCCCTGATTCTGGGTTCCCTTCTTGTCTTGCCCCGGAGGAAGAAAATGTACCGCCGAGCAGGCGGGAGTCAAGGCGGCAAGGCAGAGGCAGCGCCGGCCTCAGCAGACCCTCGAGGGCTGCTGGGCTGCACTGCAGAGGGGAAGGGGGGCGCCCGGGACCTTCCCACCCCCCACCCAATCAAGCCACTACCACCCAGGCCGCCCACGCCTCTCCCGCCGACCCGATCAAGCCCACGCCACCCCACCAACTTACCTGCCTTCTTGCTGGTGGCGGTGGTGGCTGAAAGAGGAGGCAGCATGTGCTGCTGCCCACTCCTCCAGGTCCGACTGAGGGCTGTTGGGAGCTGGGGACGGGGCTTGTCATGGGCGTTGCCAGCTCAGAAACTAGCAGGAACACCGTTCCGGTGCGTTCCTTCTCAAAAATAGCCCTGGTGGTATCTCAGTGGTCTCCTGCTGTGTCCTTCATTTAAATTAACTTTTAGAATAGTCACTTAAAGATCTGCAGATATACATACCATGTGCATAAGACAAACCAATGGGCACAAGTTTGAAAGTAAGGAGGGCCACACAGAAAAGCCTGTAGGGGTACATTTTAAATGTTTTCCTGGACATTCATTTACCGGAGTCTTGTTTCTGCCTTATTCATAAGGGTGACTTTGTACTGAAATTTACTAGATTATGGCACCACAGATGCCTTCCTTTGGTAAATACAGGGCTGGAGTCTCTGAGCCAGAATACCAAACAGTTGCTGTGCACTCAATTTCTGAGCAGAGTACAGAGTTCAGAGTAGCCACAATCTTCTTCTCACTTCAAACTGATATCCTACAAGTGAGTACTACAAGCCCCAGAGCACTTAGCCTATTCCCAGGGGCTGTCTTGTCATTCCACTCTGTGATCTGTCATTCCAGTCCCACAGCACAGATTCTTGTTGAAGGCTTTCACGGCCAGAGTTCATTAGTTGTTGTACATTTTCCAGGCTATATGTCTGTGGTCTTGGCATTGTAGGACCTGACATTTTGCCAGCAGCTGTGACTGGCATCCTCAGAGGTATAACACAGAAAGATGGAGTACTCTCTGTGTCAAGGTGAGAAGGTGTGTCAAGGTCTTCTTCTTCTCACCTTGACACAGGAAGTACTCCATCTTTCTGTATTATACCTCTGAGAATGCCAGTCACAGCTGCTGGTGAAACATCAGGTCCTACAATGCCAAGACCACGGACATACAGCCATACAGCCCAGAAAATCCACAACAACTAATAAAGCACAGATTCTATTGCTAGGGATCATAATTCCACTCTGGGGACTGTCATTCCCGTACCAGATCACAGATATTTATTTATTTATTTATTTTTCATATTTGTATCCCGCCCATCCCATGAGCAGGTTCAGGGCCGGACACATCATCTTATATAATACAATAAGGTTTAAAACACAATAAAGCATTTACATTATAAACATTTTAAATCAGTAGTTATAGCTGCTGCTGAAAAGTCCGACCCATTAATACTGATTGTTATGGCTGGTTGCTGGCAGATGGGTGGGCAGGAGGTAGGAGACAACAGCCTTGGGGAGGCCATATGTGAACACCTGCTGCCTCAACCAAAAGCCTGGTGAAATAGCTCCATCTTGCAGGCCCTGCGGAACTGAGTAAGATCCCACAGGTCCCTGATCCCGATGGGGAGCATGTTCCACCAGGTGGGGGCTAAGGCAGAAAAGGCCCTGGCCCTGGTCAAGGCTAGATGGCTGTCTTTTGGGCCAGGGATCATCAGGAGATGCTGATTACTAGAGCGTAAAGCTCTTTGAGGTATATACGGGAAGAGGCGGTCCCTTAGATATGTTGGTCCCAGGCCGTATAAGGCTTTGAATAACCCCCTGCTTGATCAGGCTCAAAGGTTTTTCCTTGCTGTTCTTCCTCAGCCGTTCTTATCTTCCTTTCTTTGGCAATTGTGATAAAGATCGAAGTAAATGGGGGGGGGGTTAGAACCTAATTGAGAGTAAGATGAACAAAATTTGATGGAGTGGCACCTTTAAGATCAACAGTTGTATTCAAAGTATAAGCTTTTATGTGCAAGCCCACTTCCTCAGATGGTAATCAAAAGGAACCCCCATCCCTTATAAGCCTTTATGCTGTTCTTCACTCCAACTGCAGGGAGAGCACAACATCAACTCTCCAATGCAGAAGGAAAGGGAGAAAGACAATCAGATATCAAAAACTCTGAGAGATAGACACTTTGGCAGGTGTAAAATTAAATGAAGTGAAGTGAAGGAGTCCACTCACCCTATTCACCACTCAACCGCACCCAAAGTGGGGTGGGGGGGTGGATTTGTATAACAGAGAAAAGGTAAAGAAATCAAGCAGCTGAGTGCAATAAATCATGTAAGGGAAGGACAGGCAACAAAGAAATAAACTCTGCAGCTGAGACAAAAGTCAAAATTTAGAGGGGAAAGCAACAACTAGGGAAGAAACTGAGCCAAGCTATGGCATGAATGCACACAAATATATAGGGAAATGAATAAACAAATATGTAAACTTTAAAACAAAATGGAAAACAAATGGAAAATGACAGTTAGTATCAGCCCCCACCCCCTGGAAGTCTGCTTACTGTAAATTCAAAACCACAGGAAAGCTTGTACCTCTGGTGTATTCTCTCTCCTTCACCCTCCCTTTCCCCCCCCCCCGGACGAGGGGGAGTCGGCTTTGTAGCTCTCCCACCCACCACAATTGAGTGAGCTGAGCGAAAGCAAGCTGCGAATGCAGCAGCCCAGGAAGGAAGCAGCTAGAGAGAATTTCATCACCCTGCATTCAGCCAAACAGCGGTGCTCTCAGCAGTAAAAATTAGTGCGCATAGCACACAGGACTCACCTTAATGGGAACACACTTTGGCGCATGCATGGCCTGCCTAGGGCCAGTCCAGCTGCCCAGTGGCCTCACCAGAGAGCAAAGAGGCACACTTCCTCCCATCCCAGGGCGCTGAGTCTCCACTGCATAGGCTGGGGCCTGGGGAGCAAACTACCTGGCAGCCGAACTCCCCGCCCACCCTCCAGCTTGCTGGCTGGCAACGGTGTCAGCTGTACCAACACTTGCCCACCTGGCCCACAGGGCCAGTAGCCAGCCCAGGACTGCTTCCTGGTGGTGCCAGCCCGACAAGGAAGAGTCTGCTGCCACTTCTCCCACTTCTCCCACCCCAAGGTCTGAGCCTCCAAAGTGTTGCAGCCAGGGGAAGGATGGGCCATCTACCAGTTTGAGCTATGCTTACTTGCCACCCACCTGGCCCCAGCTTAGGGGCCCACTCAGGACAGCTTGCCAGTGGCGATGGCAGGCGGCAAGGAGAAGCCTGCTGCTGCATCCCCTCCCATCCCCCGTGGCTTTGACTGAGCTGTGCACTGGTGGGGACTGGGGAGGGGGGGATCAGTACGCAAGTGCAGGTGGCTAGAGGAAGGGTGAGTGTCGAGTCCTCCAGCGAGCTCCAAGTCCTCCAGCAGCTTATGCTGTAGCCTTCATCCTCTATGGTTACCATAGGGGAGGAAGATCTAGAGTGTCACCTGGCACCACCACTTTCCCCCACTGCCCAATTCTTGGAAATCAGGGGAGGGCTCATAAAAATGGGCATTCTTCTGCCCCCCGGGGGGTGCCTAGCAAGCCAAAGCAAGGAGGAAGCAGCCCAGCATTTACAGGAAAGTTTTGAACTCAGTTTTGGCTGGTGCTGGTTGCCCCAACCCAGGGGAGGCTCAGTCTTCCCTGAAACATTTTGGGGCGAGCCCGAGCCCCCAAGCCCCTGAGCTCCCCCCCCCCATAGTCTACATCTATGCAAAGGAGAACAAAGAGATGATGAGTACACATGCTCTATATCTTAGACAAAGAAAACTCAACTGAGCATGCCTGGTTGATGTCATAGGGGAGGTCTTGACATGTCATGATGGGAGGATCACCAGAGGGTATAAAAGATGTAACTCAATGTTACTCAGTTGAATGTCCCAAGGTTGGGGGATCTTAGACTGGCATGGCTTAAGCCTATTAATCACACCAACAGGCAGGAGGCAGAGTAGCAAGAGGAAAGAAGGCTTCACACTGAGCTGAGAGGGTTCCCTTAATTAATAAAGCTTTCTTTCCTAGATAACTCTACATTGTCAGGGTACCTGGGGGTGGGGTGTCACTGCTGTAAAAAAGCCTGCTTTCTTTGGGCAGCAAGTGCTTAAATACAGCCTAGATAGGCTTGGTTGTATGAGGTACTTGTCTTGGACCATCCTGCCCCATATGACTTCTGTCTGACTCTTAACTGGCATGGAAAACTATCATTCCTATCCTTCCCATTCATGGGTGGGTTAGCAATTTAGTAATATCTGAGGTTAAACCCCCTCTGTCTGAATTCTGACTGCTGCAGGTTCCAGATAAAGCTGTGGATATGCTATTCTCAATATTGCAAAGTGCTAATTTACCACGTATCATTTAAGCATGAAAATGACTTCCTGGGTCATTTTGTCCCCCTCCCCTCCCAAAAAAGATGCCAGCTCTGCATCTTTACAGCTGAATTGAATGAGAGACTACAAAATATTTCAAGGACTAAAAAGGCACAGTGCAAGGTATACACAAAGCTTATGAACCCGTATTTTTTATGAGTAATGCTTTCCCAAAGGATATGACGCACAAATGGTTTCTGCAGGCTTTATTCTGTTGACCTGATCTTGCATTCCCCACTTTGCAAAGATGTGCATTTCCCGAGAACAGAAATCACATTCCCTGAAATTGCTCGGCTAGGGTAATTGATATGATAATGTGTTTTCTACCTTTCTTTTGCCTTTTTACATTCTTCCCATGCCTGATCCACTGCAGGAAAATGGGCAAGTGTAAGAAGCTACCAATAGTAGCATTGCTGACTAGAGAAATGCTTTTTTTGCTTTCTTGCACTCACACGTACACACAGACACAAATATTGAGAACTCTGGAACAAGCTCTGTAGGATTATTTTTTTTGTAAAATGAGAAGCAGGGTGTGGTGTTACGCCAACAGCTGAGGCTAGCTATATTTTAACATGGGTTCTGACCAGCTATACCAGGGTCGTGTCCAAACCCAGAGCCCCAGTTTTGGAAAAACACACGGGTGTTTTTCCAAAACAAATAATTTCTTTACTAAGCAATATCAAAGTCACACATACAAAATAATCAGTCTCTCAATTCACATACACTCAAGGTTCCTTTAGAATTACAGAAATAGAAATAAAATAGATTCTCAGTTACTTGGAGGTAGGTAGGTAGCTATTTCGATTTATACTCGCCTGTGTCCAGAAGTCTTGTCTGTTGCAATGGGAATGGGGTAGAAAGTAATACCTAGGGGTTTAAACTAAATCTCACCTGCTAGAACCAGCTAAGCAAGTATGGGTCTCTTTGGCTGCAGTCCAAGAGATCTTAAAGTAGACAAAGGATTGTTGGATAGAAAGCTGGGGTAGAAAAGAAGATAGAGGTCGTGGAGAAGGGAGGTGGCTAGCAAAGACCTAGGGTTTGGGTCTTTACTTTTATAGTTGAATCTCCAGGTGGGTGGCACCTTGCCAATCTGTAATCCCATCTACTTACAAGTCCATCCCATAGTTCTTCCCTATTGGTGCATGTGAAAAGGGGCAGGTATGCTATGGTTTGGGTCAGTATTTGAAATACTACTCTCTATCTCATGGAAGAGCCATCTGGCCAGGTGTGAAATGTTGGCTTCCTGCATTTCCTTTGAAGTACAGATGAATCTTGACTTTCCCAGGCATAAACAGGAAACTTGCAATACAGATGCAGATCAGGTCCGTGTCCTGCGTGACATCTTGTCCTTTCAGTAATGGGGGGATTCTTCTCCTTGGTCGTTGTTCTCTGCTCACAATGGCTAACTTGTGTTTCTTCTTCCCATGATCCTTTGTGCTAAATGCAGGCAAGTGTTCCCTATGTGAAGTCTCTCTCTCACAGTAGGCGATGCAAACAGCTTTCTTTGGCTCATGGTATACAGATGTGTGCACAGTCCATGTGTTGCATGTGTGTAGCAGATATAAATCCATAAATTAGTTCATTTCCCAACAGTGGATAGCAAGAGTTTACCTACTTATGTTGAATAAAACCAAATGCTAAAGCCGACTCACTTCCTGGATTTTCAAAGTTAGGGGAGAGTATGGCTACATTCACACGTGATGCTATGTATCCTTCTTGTCTCTAACATGTTGTTTTAATCCTTCAGATCTAATGAATGCAGTTTCTTTTTTTCTTTTCAAAATTATTTTTATTAATTTTCTACAATAAACAGATTTCAAAAACATTGCACTTAAAATTGTCTTGTGGAGTTGCGGATATAACGGTCATATAAGAACAATAACATTACAGATAAACAGTTTAACAACTACTGTTGACAGTTAAACAAGTGATTCAATTTCAACTATATTGTTAGTATCGAGACTAAAATACATAAGCCTTTCTCTTAGTCATTCAGGACCAGTTTGCACTTTAATACTAATAGGCATTGTGATTTCTTATTGTGGTGACAGCTATTGGTAAAGTATTTTTAGATACGCGTGGTATGAACGCAGTTTCTAACAAGGGAAAAGCCAAGCTTGAATGCAAATATAGTTCCTAGAAGTGTACATTGAAAATTAAAGGGCTTTAGTGAGTGGGTGTATTTTCCCCCAGTCTGGGTGAACAACAGAGGTAGTCTCAAAGATGCATTGATGTGTCTCAATTAAAATATCTACACCCCACCTTTTGCTTAGAATTGTCAGGGTAGCTAACAAAAAAGTTCATCAAAATACACACCGCAATTGTACAAAGTGGTGGCAAACAACAGAAGAAGGCAGCACACGAAAAAGATCGTGGTAGCAGCAACTGAAATCAAGGCAGTCAAGACATAAGAGCTCTTTGAAAAGGAGCTGTCTTGGCTTGGTGCCTTAATGCTAGCAGATGTGAATTATTGATCTGCTGGTTGACATGGTTATCACACAGAAACATTGCAATGTGATTCTTTTTCTCCCACAATCATGCATTTCTGTTGAGGCAGAGGGCAGCCTTTGCAAGCAGCCATTGGGAGGAAGGTGATGTGAGGAAGGCTCTAATGACACTGCAGGTTTGCTGCCCCTTATTTATTCCAATATATTTATACCCTGTTTTCCCCACCCTAATGGGGTCCCAAAGCAGTCATTTCCACTCCTCCATTTTATCCTCAGAACAACAACCCCATAAGCTATGTTAGGCTGACAGAAAGGCATCCGCCAAAGGCTATCCAGCAAGCTTCTATGGCAGAGTGGGGGTTCAAATTTGGTTCTCCCTGATTATAGTCCAACACTAACCAGGGCTGGTATCAGCATATCCTGAGGAGGGGCAGATGCCAAGGGCCAGGACTTCTGATGCAGTGCATTGCTAGCCCCACCTCTTTGCCTCCAGTGCTACACACTTGGGTGGAATCTGCATTGGTGTTTTCCACTGCTTCGGCTACACTCTCGCTCGGTCTCCAAAAAAGATGTCCACATCTCTTTAGGTTTCGCTCTCCTACTGCACTGTTATAATTTCTGCTGTCTGCATTATTTTATTGCCCTTATGTTTCGGCTCCGTCATGATTGTGGCTTCTCTCCGGCTCAAATGGATGTGCTTAAAAGAACTCTACCCCCCCCCCAAAGTGCTAATCGAAGGCTTATCTGCTCTATTTACCTCCTGACAGCACATAGAGGAATGTAAGAAACTTTTCTCTTGCTTGACAAGCTAAGAGTGAATGATTTTATCTTGTTTTGTGATTTTTATATTGCCTGAAAAGTTAACGATCCCTTATACATACATACACACATGCATTCTGCAAACTAAACACCCAGTCTTTACAGTTTTTTTGGCTATTTTTGGCTATTTTTGCTTTCTTGTTTAAACCAAAAGCTGGGCAAAACTGAAAGCTGAGAAAATCCTTCTCTTTGAATGTAAAGAGAATTTTATAGCTTGTTGGCTTGTTGCCTTAAGTAATTTATTGCCTTGTGTAAAGCTAATGGGTGCCGGCCAGGGGTGCTAGAGAAGAGGCAGGAGAACAACAACGTTCCCGGCCAGCAAGCAGAAAAAAATAGCAGCTCGAAAAAAGCATCACACCAGTATAAAGAAAGACGGCATCGAGACTGCTTTAAAAATGAAATGCAGATTCGGCCCTTGGTTGCTTGTGAGGCCGCCCACACTCCCAGCTGCACATGCTGTCTACTGCTGCTAGGAGAAGTCTGTAAGTGGGTGGGTGCATGGCAGCAATTTTCTCAGCAGCTGCACTCCCAGCCACATGGACTGCCTGGCACCCTTGTCAAAGGGCATCTGAGCACCAAGAGGGCTGGCAAATGTGCAAGTGGGTGGGGAAGGATGCCTGGATGAGCAGTGGAGTTTGGTGAGCTGGGGACATGGTGGAAAAGGCCATGGGGGCACTCTTTGCCTGGAGCCCACTAAAGCCACTAAAACCAGCCACAACAGCTCACATTTCCTTTATTACTTTGACAACTAATAATGCTCGCCTATAGGGACATTACCAGATGTTGTAAACATACTGTTTTCTGTTTAAATTTCCAGTTTTCTGCCATGGTTACTGCCTTTTTGGGATGAAAACACAGTTGGCTTTTGGCACTGAAATTGGTACCATTTTTTTGTCAATTTCTTCAAAATGGTGTGGAGTGTAAAAATGGCCTTAGAATCACATGTAGCATAAAATAGTATTACAGTGCTGGGTGGGGTGGGGGGGATGCCAGAAAAAACAAACGAATCAGGAACACCAGTCAAAAATGAATAAAGCAAAAAGACTCACAATAAAAACAAACATACAAAAAAGCACAGCCTGTAGCTAAAGGGCATATGGCAGCGATGCCCCCCAATTACTATGGGGAATTTCACATTACCCTTTTTAAACCATTTTTAAGCCGTCTTGGAGTAAATCGGTACAGGGCTGCCATTTCACAGGGCTGCCGTCTCTGAAACGGTGTGGCATTTCAGACTGCGCCGCTTTGTTTTCCCGTACTTTTTCGCCCGCGCGGGTGGTCTCCATCTTTTTTTTTTAACGTTCGTTTAAGAGTGCTATAATTTTCTAAAACGAACGTTAAAAAAAAAAAGGATGGAGATCACCCGCGCAGGAGGAAAAGGGTGGGAAAACAAAGTGGTGCCAGAGGAAGCACTATGGGGCATTTTACACAGCACCCCATAGTGCTTCAGAAATGGTATAGAAAAGTGAAGACCACTTGGAAGCAGTTTGCAGGTAAAACGGTTCAGAAATGCTTCCCTAATGGGACAGAAGCATTTCTGTCTGAAAGTGAAAATATATTCCAGTAGGGAACCGTTACTAAAACGGTTCTGTCTGAAATGTCAGACCAGAAACCGTTAGGGAACAGTTCCTGAACCAGAATATATCGGCTGTCTGAAATTCCCCATTATGTCATGCCTCTCTTCTGAATTCTCAGTTTTCCTTTCAAAAGGTAAGTATCTAGTCTTTTTAATTGTGGAGATATAAGGGAAACTGTGTGAGTAGTTCTTGTTTCCATTCCCTAGAAAGGAAAGAAGGAGGCAAAGCTAAAAGGCTGCTGGACCTGAGCCAGTCAACCCCTTTCTGAGCAAATTCATTCTTCTCTGCTCTGTCCCATCACCTTTTCTCTCTGGTCCCTTGCTTTTTTTCTTGTTCACTTCTCTCCCTTTCAATATCCATTATTAAAATGTGTGCAAAACGTTGGACAGAAAATGGAAGTGAGATTGATACTATTTTGCAATTGCTTCTGATTGCAGTGAGAAATTTCCCTCAGTTGTGAGACATTTGGAAGAAGAAGAAGAAGAGATTGGATTTATACCCCACCCTTCACTACCCAAAGGAGTCTCAGAGCGGCTTACAAATCCCTTTCCCTTCACCTCCCCACAACAGACACCTTGTAAGGTAGGTGGGGCTGAGAGAGCTCTGACAGAAACTGCTCTTTTTTCAAGAACAGCTCTTATCAGAACTACGGCTTGTCCAAGGTCATCCAGCAGGTGCAAGTGGAGGAGTGGGGAATCAAACCCGGTCCTCCCAGATTAGAGTCTGCGCACTTAACCACTACACCAAACTGGCTCTCAGGAGGAAGGACAGAAAAGGAATTTGGAGGAGGAAGGACAGAAAAGGAATGTTCAGTTTCACTCAGTCTGTAGTCTGATGTTAATAATTGCAAATGTGCTTGCTTTAACTTGTCTCTGAGCATGTACAGAATCCCTTTTTCTGACCATTGAATAATTACTTTCAAACTTCTCTCCCCCCCCCCCTGCAAATCTGAGAATAGGTCTAAAGGTCTGAAGTGGCATAATGCTGTGGCAGGTTTGAACTCCAGAGCCTTGAACAACAGAAAAAGAAATAGTTTACTACAGAAGGCGAAAGAGCTACGGGGCATAGTATATTGGCAGGCTTAAACTCCATTGTGTCTCACTACAGGGGGGGGAAGTGTTTCAGAAAATCTAAATAAGAACAGTCGATTATCTGAATGCCAAGACTGCAAATATTTTGCACATATGCAGAGTATAGAATCATCGAATGTTAGAGTTGGAAGGGACCTTGCAAGTCATCTAGTCCAACCCCCTGCACTCTGCAGGAGATTAGCCGAAAGACAGCCTTACAACATACCTGAAAGATGGTCGTCCAGCCTCTGCTTGAAAACGTCCAGCGAAGGAGCATCCACCACCTCCCGAGGCAGTCTGTTCCACTGCTCAACCACTCTTACAGTTAGGAAGTTTCTCCTAACATTTAGCAGGTAATGACTCCCTTGTAATTTCCACCCATTAGATCTAGTCTTGCAATCCGGAGCAAGCAAGAATAGATCCATTCCATCTTCTACATGACAGCCCTTCAAATACTTGAAGACTGCAATCATGTCCCCTCTAAGCCTTCCTTTCCCAGGCTAAACACACCCACCTCTTTCCCCTCAGTACTTTCCCCTCAGTATACAGTAACCATATCTAATGGTATTAGGGAATAATTTCTAGGTAGGAAGAAGTGATTTGGAGGCAGCCATAACTTAATCTGCCATTTTTGTAAATAAAAGAGTAAGTAGAGCTATATCCTTCTGTGATGAACCCTGTGATATAGCCCTCCTCTCGACCTGCAGAAAGGGAAACTCACTAGATGTGTTGTGGGCTCTTTCTTTATCAGATCCTAAATGCACATCAATTAACCACAATCTTCCAAAGGAAAGACGGGTCCCTGCCACACGGGGGGGGGGAGGGAGTATGGCTGTTTCAAAGCCACACCAAAAGTAACACGCGGAGGCGGGATCACATCGATCCCCTGAACCGCCGCACATTACCTTCCCTGCACGATCAGATGCCGGGGGAAGCCACGGTAGGGAGAGGGAGGCTGCCGAACTGCGCATGCGTGAGCATGTGCAGTTCAGCCAGGAGCCTGGGATGCGCCGGCAGAAGAACGCGCCGGCGATCCCACAGCCGTGCTTGCTGCGGCCTTTCGGGTAAGTCCACCTCAGTAGGGGTTTTTCCCCCCCAGCGGATTACTGGCATTAGGGACGGATCGGGGACGGGTGCACACCACTTCCCAGATGTTGCGGTGAGATCGCGCCCGTTTGCTGCGCCCCTGATCCGTCCCTCTCCCGGGCCAAACGCTTATGTGTGACCGGGGCCACAATTTATTTTGCAAAAAAACCCACCCAAACATCAGAACTTGCAAGTCCAAAACAATTTTTTCGAAAAAAGAACCCAGCTACTTTAACTATCTCATTTTGTCTTTAAAAGCAGGTTCTTGTTCCAGGCAAAGTCTCAGGCAGGAGGAAAATAAAACTTTCAATCTTGCCCATTGCACATCAATTTCTCCTCCTGGTAGTCTGGTTCAGCTGTGGGTGAATCCTTCATCGTCAAAAGAGATTGACATAAAAACCCCAGCCTTCTACCTATCTGTTTTATCCACTATCTCCCCACTAATGAGCTAATGATTTAATAAATGACTTTTTCCAGCCAACATGCAAAGGCTTCCTCCTTGACAAACATAATTTGTTAACAATGTGTCAACTTAACCAGCACATAGGGCCATTATCTTTCTCTTAACAGTAATAAAGTTTTAAAGAGCAAGGTGCAATTACAACTGAGCATCACACCTTCGAACATCCTCAAAGACCCTTTAAAGAGTGTAGCTTTGGGTAGGCTTGCACTGCAAGGGATTTATTAATTGCTGTCTCCTCCAGTCACCCACCCATCCAGTTTCCCAATACAGTTCTGAATCCTACCTTGCACTCTTGTACCCGGCAACATCTCACAAAAGAAAAATGAAGGTACACCAATTAAATCAATAGAATCACAGTATGATCAGAAGCAAATTACTTTTCCTTGGATAGCTAATGGTGTGCCATATTGCAGATATGTGAATTCCTCAAAGACTTCTACATGTGCATGTTTGTGATAACTACTGCACATGTAGGCTAGAGATAAGAACATAAGAACATAAGAGAAGCCAATGTTGGATCAGGCCAATGGCCCATCCAGACTGCCAACTCTAGTAGTTAATTTTGGTTTGGGCTTTGTGCCCACTCCCAAATTCAATGCTGTCCAGACCAGAATTGACTTATTCAAACTCATGAGACTTATTAAACTCAGAAAGGTTTTTGGAGAAGGTTCTAGGACCCAGAAGGGTATAGTGTTCTTTCCTAAATCTACCTTTGTAATTAACATCAGTGAGCCTTCAATTGCTACATTTGACCGATTAGTCCTTAAGGATGTAGAATGGGCTGAAAGTAATTTTAGGATGCAATGGCAAAACATTACTAAGGATGAGACTGTGGCATTGAGTAGTTTGGCTAAAGACAGCTCAGTTATAGTAAAACAAGCCGATAAATGTGGGGCTTTGAAATCCAAAATAAATCTGACTACATGATGGAAGTGAGAAGACAACTGGATGATTATACCAGCTATCACCATCTTAGAACAGATCTCACTAAGCAAACCTCTAATATCATCAAAGTTACGCTTGACGAAGCTTTAACTATGGGGATAATTGAATAACTTGTTTATACATTTTTGTTTAATGCCCACCCAAGGACTCCTATTTTCTATACCCTCCACAAGATTCATAAACCTGGACACTCTCCCCCTGGTCATCCCATTATTTCTGGGTCCAATTCTTTACTTGAGTCTTTATCAAAAATTTTGAATCATTTTCTTCAGCCTTTTGTTTGTAAAATGACCACTTATGTAAAAGACACTATGGACCTAATACAGCAGATTGAAGGCATCACTATGCCTCCTAAGGCAGTCCTCCTTACCTGTGTTGTAGTGACTTTGTACACAAGTAAACCACATGAGGACTACAGGAGAGTTGTGGAAAACAATTTGTGCAAATACATGGTATTGACTCCTCCCACATACTTCATGGCAGTTTGACATTAACTCCATTAATTTTCTTGATGTAAGAATATACAGAACTCCAGATAACATCAGTCCAGATATATCAGAAACCCACTGACAAAAATTCAGTGCTCCATTACAGATCATTTCACTCCAAAAGATTGAAGATCTATCTCTCCTATAATCAATCCAGTAAGATTGAGAGGGTAAGAGAATTGGATTCACTTCTGGAAATGCTATGAGTTGAAATAGTGGGCCCAAAAAGAAGCTTAACACCTGGAGTTTATCGCCCACCATATCAAAAGATAGAGGAGGATTACAAAATGATGAATGAATTAAAGATAGCAGCTGGATGAAATAACTGTCGTAATAGGTGATTTTAACTATCCACATATTGATTGGGTCAATATGTGTTCAAGTCGGGAAAAGGAGATTCCATTTCTAGACACTCTCAATGACTGTGCTATGGAACAGATGGTCACAGAACCTGCCAGGGGAGAGGCAATCCTGGATTTGGTCCTAAGTAATGCCCAAGACCTGGTGAGAGATGTAAATATGATTGCACCACTTGGGAACAGTGACCATAATGTTGTTGAGTTTAACATTTATATAAATAGGGAGTTGCCCACAAAAAACCTGACACAACCTTTTTTAACTTTAAGAAGAAGAAGAGATTGGATTTATACCCCACCCTTCACTACCCAAGGGAGTCTCAGAGTGGCTTACAAATTCCTTTCCCTTCCCCTCCCCTCAACAGACACCCTGTGAGATAGGTGGGGCTGAGAGAACTCTGACAGAAACTGCTCTTTTTCAAGAACAGCTGTGCCAGAACTATGGCTTGCCCAAGGTCATCCAGCAGGTGCAAGTAAAGGAGTGGGGAATCAAATTCGGTTCTCCCAGATTAGAGTCTGCACACTTAACCACACACATATATAGACCTTTATTGGCATAACACACTTAACCATTACACCAAACATACTTTAAAAGGGGTAAATTCTCTGATATGAGGGGACATGTGAGGAAGAAATTGAAAGGGAAAGTAGAAAGGGTCAAAACCATTGGGGAAGCTTGAAGACTATTTAAAACTACAATTCTAGAAGCTCAGAAAAAATATCTATACCACAGGTTAGGAAAGGCACAAATAGGTATAGAAAAAAGCCTGCATGGTTAACAAACAATGGAAGCTGTAAAAGGTAAGAAGGATTCCTTTAAGTGGTGGAAAGCTAGTCTCAGTGAGGTTGATAAAAGGGAACACAGGCTGTGGCAAATAAAATGCAAGTCTGTGATCAGGCGAGCAAAAAGGGAATATGAAGAGCATATAGCAAAAAACATAAAGACCAACAATAAAAGTTTCTTCAAATACAATAGAAGCAGGAAATTAGCCAGTGAGTCAGTGGGGCTTTTGGATGACCAAGGGGTAAAAGGAGTACTGAAGGATGATAGGGAAATGGTTAAGAAGCTGAATGCATTTTTTGCCTCTGTCTTCACTGTGGAAGATGAGAAGTGCTTGCCCACTCCAGAACCGCTGGATTCAGGAGGGGTGTTGAAAAATCTGAGTCAGATTGAGGTGATGAGAGAGGAGGTCCTACAACTGATAGACAACTTAAAAGCTAATAAATCACTAGGCCCGGATGGCAAACATCCAAAAGTTCTGAAAGAACTCAAATGTGAACTTGTGGATCTCCTGACAAAAATATATCATCTTTCATTAAAATCTGCCTCCATTCCCAAGGACTGGAAGGTAGTTAATGTCACTCCCATTTTTAAAAAGGGTTCCAGAGGAGATTTGGGAAATTACAGGCCAGTCAGTCTGATGTCGATACTGGGTAAGTTGGTGGAAACTTACTAAGAAAAGAACTAGTAGGCACATTGATGAACAAAACCTATTGAGGCAGACTCAGCATGGGTTCTGTAAGGGAGGATCTTGTCTCACTAACCTGTTAGTGTTCTTTGAGGGAGTGGACAAGGGGGACCCAATATATGTTGTTTACCTTGACTTACAGAAAGCTTTTGATAAATTTCCTCATCAAAGGCTCCTAAGTAAGCTCAATAGTCACGAAATAAAAGGACAAGTCCTTTTGTGGAGCAAAAACTGGCTAATTAATAGGAAACAGAGAGTGAGTATAAATGGGCTATTTTCTCCGTGGAGGGTGGTAAGCAGTACTGGGTCCAATGCTTTTTAACTTGTTTATTAATGATTTGGAGTTGGGAGTAAGCAGTGAAGTGGGTAAATTTGCAGATGACACAAAATTGTTCAGGGTGGTGAGATCCAGGGAAGATTGTGAGGCACTCTAAAGAGATCTGTCGAGGATGGGCAAGTGGGTGTCAACATGGCAAATGGGGTTCAATGTGGCCCATGGCAAAGTGATGCACATTGGAGCCAAAAATCCTAAGTATAAATAGATGTTGATGGGGTCCAAACTGGCAGAGACTGACCAAGAGTCAGTAGCAAGGCTCCCTCTAAGCTGTGGAGTCCTGTGAGCAAAAATTCTACTTGGTGAGCTCCTGGCATTAAAATTGTGATCGAGCGATTTGGCTGCTGCATGAATTAGTTTGCTCTGGAGCCATCCTTCCTGAGCTAAGACAAAAATCTGTGAGCCGGTGGCTAAAAAACTGTGAGCTAGCTCACACTAACTCAGCTTAGAGGGAACTCTGGTCAGTAGTAGTGGATAACTCAATGAAAATGTCTAGACAGTGTGTGACTGCAATAAAAAAGGCCAACACTATGCTCGGGATTATTAGGAAGGGAATTGAAAACAAATCAGCCAGTATCATAATGCCCCTGTATAAATCGATGGTGCGACCTCATCTGGAGTACTGTGTACAGTTCTGGTCAACACACCCCAAAAATGATATTATAGTATTGAAAAAAGTGCAGAAAAGGGCAACTAGAATGATAAAAGGGGTGGAACACCTGGCACAACTGTGAGTCTAGCTGGGCCTTCCTTTCCTCCCTCATTTGTGGAGGTGGGGTCATTTTTCTCCTCTCAGTTTGCAGCACTGCAAGTAGGGTAACTAGTGGCACCTTATTCAGGGGCAACTAGAATGATAAAAGGGGTGGAACACCTGGCACAACTGTGAGTCTAGCTGGGCCTTCCTTTCCTCCCTCATTTGTGGAGGTGGGGTCATTTTTCTCCTCTCAGTTTGCAGCACTGCAAGTAGGGTAACTAGTGGCACCATATTCAGGGGCCCACAGAACTGGAACCCTTGGTCTTTTTGTTGTTGTTCAGTCGCACAGTCGAGTCCGACTCTTTGCGACCCCATGGACCAGATCATGCCAGGCCCTTGGTCTACTTCACTTGAAACATAGGGAATATTTAGTGGTATCAAACCCTGGTCCAGTTACACTCAATAACTCTCACTTTGGAAGTGATACGTTTATTAGAGCATATGCAAGATCCAGAAAGTCACCATTTTAGAACTAAAGACTTTTGGCGGGTACAATCTTATTACAGAAAATTCAAGCAGGTCCCATCCATCCCCCAAGCATATGTCACACTCCACCGACCATTGCCATGCCAACCAGGAGAGATATATGTCCCAGTAATCTAGAGTCTGAGATGGTACAGAACTGTGTTCAAGGCCACCTTCCCCTGGGAAAGCAAAAGAGGAGGGGAAGGAGGATGACTTGTGGGAAAGTTACATCTTCTAAAAGCAAAGGTCTCAAGCACTCCCGCACTCACTCACCCCCACCCTAAGGAATGCCCTCTCCCCAAGAATTATGGCAACCCAAGCAAGTGCAGCATAGCAGGGTTTGACAGTGGACAGGCAGCACTAACTCCCCTGCTATGCTGAAGTCATTTGTGTAAGGTTCCACAGCCAAACAATTGAGTACACACTTATCATAAGGTTATACTTTATTGCCAGAGCTATAGAGGCAGTAAAATTGTCACTGTTCAGAATGGCTACGTTCCTACAAGCATAATGGGATATAGGGTATTCATATGCACACCCCCCCATCCCTAGGCCAATCGACCTGACTCCCGCGCATGGGAGAATGGGGCCCCAGGCCATTAGAGCTGAAGCTGGGAATCAAAACTAGTCCCACGGTTAATTGATGGGAAGACACTACACAGGCAGCCTACAAGGTCAGAGATAATAGGGAATGAAGGAATGCAGCAGCAGTTGGTACACTGGTCAAGCAAATGCACTCCTGCCCATAAACGTCATGGCAGCATAGCTGACAATTTGGTTGGAAAACAGTCATTCCACACTCACCTAAGTCCCTAACAGGGAATAATGGCAGAGCTGTGGTGGTTCTGGCTCAGTCCTTTCCCTCCTGTTCTCCCTCTGTGGGGGCAGAGCCCTTTTTCTGCAAGTAGGATGGTTGATCAAACCTTGTTCAGGGGGCTATTGAACTGGCCCAATTCACTTGAAACTTGTGGGTCTTCAGTGGACAGGCAGCAATAGCTCTCCTGCAATTTTGATGTCATTATTTGAAAGACAGCTATTGCAGACCCCCTGAAAAAGTCCTCCCACAGGGAATATTAGAATCCCAGAAAAACTTGAACCTGAATCCTGACATGGTACTAGGGGGACCCAAATACCATTCAATGCCAGTATTTATGCCTTTCATGAAATCTAAATCCCCCAATATGATTTTTATTTAGGTGCACATCCTTAGAGAGGGGAACTGGGGGAGGGGGGGTTAGCTATGAAATATGTGTTGGTCATGAATGTTGGCTGGGACATGGTTCATAAAGCAATGTTCGTGAACTGAAGAGCTGCTATGAACTTTCATGAATTTTGATGTACTTTGTGGCAGTTCATGGTGGTTTGTTAAAAGCAGAAAGCAGGGGTTTAGATGGCGCCAAGCTCTTCACAAAAAACAGCTGAGCAGCAGGGAGCAGAAAGCAGGGGTTTAAATGTCTCTGAGCCATTTAAACCCTTTGCTTTCTGCTCCCTGCCAGTCAGCTGTTTGGTTGCTTTCTGCTCCCATTAAAAGTGGCAGGGATTAGAAAGCAGAGTTAAATGGCTCCAAGCAGAAAAGAGAGGGTTAAATTGCTCCATTTCATCCCCTGCTTTCTGCTCCCCACCAAAAGCAGCAGTGAGCAGAAAGCAGGGGTTTAAATTGTTCACAAAATGATTAGAACCGGTTTTGGTTCACAAACTGGCATATTGGTTCGTGGTTCAGTTCATGGTTCATGGAATACTGTGTGCAGTTCTGGTCACCACACCTTAAAAAGGATATTATAGCTTTGGAAAAAGTGCAGAAAAGGGCAACTTGAATGATAAAAGGGTTGGAACACTTTCCCTATGAGGAAAGGTTAAAGCACTTAGGGCTCTTTAGCTTGGAGAAACGACGACTGAGGGGAGACATGATTGAGATTTATAAGATTATGCATGGGAAAGAGCAGGTAGAGAAAGAGGTACTTTTCTCCCTTTCTCACAATACAAGAACTCGTGGGCACTCAATGAAATTGCTGAGCAGTCGGGTTAGAACGGATAAAAGGAAGTACTTCTTCACCCAAAGAGTGATTAACACTTGGAATTCACTGCCACAGGAAGTGGTGGCGGGCGGCTAGAAGCATGGACGGCTTCAAAAGGGAATTAGACAAGCATATGGAGCAGAGGTCCATCAGTGGCTATTAGCCACAAGGTATAGATAGGGGCTCTGGGGCAAGTGATGCTCTGTCTTCTTGGTGCTTGGGGGGGTCAACAGTGGGAGGGCTTCTAATGTCTTGGCCCCACTGGTGGACCTCCTGATGGCACTGGTATTTCTAGCCACTGTGTGATACAGAGTGTTGGACTGGATGAGCCTTTGGCCTGATCCAACATTGGCATCTCTTATGTTCTTATGTTCTTATGGTTCAGCCACAAACCACAAACCAAACCAAACTGCAAAAATGTGCTTCATGCCCATCCCTATCTGTGTGAATATGATCATTTTCATATGCCAAGTACTCAGAATTCAATACCCAACACTAACCTCTAAACAGCAAGTTACTTAAAGTTCCCAAATTATAAGGAAATTACTCTACTCAGGAAGAAGCCAGAAAAAGAGAAGAGAATGCCTGATGGGCCAACCAGAGGTCCAAACCAATTAGAAGATCCAATCTGCAAATTAATCCAAAAGGGGAACAGATGCAGCATCACATGCTATACAGAAGACTTTTAGAATGCACTAAATCAGGTTAAAGAAAACATTAAACATTTTTCCCTCTGGTTATTGCTGGGCTGCCCCCAACAGCCTCATATTCCATTTTAAATAGGGACATAAATAATATCCGCCCACCCCTCCGGCCTACATAGGAAATGGCATAATGTCTAACTGGGAGAGATATTGGAAGGGGGGGAGTTACTTACCTTCCAGATGTCTCCTAACCACAATGTGCAATATATTGCGCCCCCCCCCATGTGATGGTGACTTTGAATAATTAGTGGGTGCCTTGCTTTTCTTTTAATTGGATCAGTTGATATCAGATTGTCAAGTACTTCAAACTCCTAGCATCTTCATTGACTGTCCCTGCAGGGTTCCCCCCCACTAATATACTCCCTCATTAATTATTTAGAAGGAGACACTGTAGCTCAGAGTCTTCATCTCTGTCTCCACATCCCTTTACATAGTTTCTCACTCTGGCTGCACACAGTTTCCTCTTCAGCTTCAAACAGACTGATAGAATTTCACTCACAACAGGAGCATCTATCTATAAACAGTGCTGGATGATTTAATGGAGTCATGCCCAATCTAACCAGCTACATATCATCACCAATGTGGCCTGTCTTTGCTATAGTGATGGTAACAGAGATGTGCTGTTACAGGCAGTCATTAGAACCTGCCCACGCAGAACTGGGAGAGGACCTACTCTCACTTGTGGAACTATCTTTTGCAAGCAGATGTCATTAAGGCCTAAGTAAATTGATAGTTTTCCCTCCTTGCACATATTTATAGATATACATTAGCAATGAATAAAATATAAAGCAAAACCGCAACACCAAACTGTGTAATTGCATCATTTAGAATGTGGAGTAAAAGGGACAGAGGCAAGCAGATTAGGTGCCATCTGAATAATGAAAACAATTAAAGCATTAAAACGTTGGTGGGGCAATTCATAAAACGGCCCAATGAAAGTATAATTCATTCTTCTTACAGTCTCTTGTCATGCATTAGCTTCTGCTGAGCCATCCTGTAAAGTTCCTTTTTGATTTGCCTCATGTGTTTAGAGGAGACAGGTGCCAGGTGTCCCACCAAGGGTTGCATTTCATTAGCAGGTTATATTCAGGTGCTTTTAAAAATCCATAGTTTTCCTCTAAAAAATTTTATTCAAAAAGAAAGGGAAAGGTAATGAAATTAGTGGTGGCTTATGTGGTGTAGTGATTAGTGTTTAATTAGTACTGGAGGGGTCTAGATTCAATTCTCATCTGGAAAGGAAGCTTACTGACCTTCGAAATGCACATAGAAATGGATGGGGTGAATAATTCGAATTTCTGTTCTCTTGTGCCTTTATCCAGAAGAGAATGAAGTGTGATCTTTCCAGCTACAGATCAGGAAATCTATGCCCCCAAACTCTCAGAGTTTGGATAGGTAGTAAGAGATTATCTTACTTTCCCCATGAACACTGTTTTTATGGACACATTACAAAATTCACCACTGATTAGCAACAGCCAACAAATCTGAACAGGGGCTGCGGTCACACGGAACATTAGCCACGCAAGAGAGATGGAAGACAAGCGGATTTTCTGGCCGTGATGTCACCGGCACATCTGGGAAGCGTAGCGCTTCCATGGCACAACCAAGGCTTCCCACCGAAAACGCGCAGCAAAAAACTAGTACCTCGGAGGTACTAGTTTCCGGAAACCGCAGGGCAAGGGCGGGCGTCTGATCGCGTTTCCGGTGGCATCCGGCACCCGCCCATGTCCCCTTGCGAAAAAGGGTTCCCCCCCAAGTCTCCGTGGATGCGCACACCCACCCAACGGAGCATGCGCATTTGTCGTGTACACAAAAAAAGAAAACCAGTTTGCCGCACCGCGCGCTTCTTTGTTGCGTGCAGGCGTGTCCTGTGATCGGCACCTCTCCCTACCCACGGAACCTCCACGGTACCTCCACAGGACCTCCACAGGAGGTCTGATCGCTTAACCGTGCATTAGTTTTCCCTGGGGCAAACAGCCACGCCCCCCCCCCCCCGCAGTTTCCCTCCCGTGTGACCGGAGCCACTGATGTTCTTGCAGTTCCACAGATTTAGTAAAATGGTGCCCCAATCAAAATTTTAATCCTTCTAATGGAGTGCAGGGTTTTGACAAAGTAGATGAGGTGCTGCACTGACAGGAAATGTACTCCATATTATATTTGATTTACTAGCCCTGCAGTGGCAGCATGTGTATATCCCAAGGGAATATCTCAGTTACCATTACTTTGTGTCACTGAAGAACAAAAGACGGCAGCATTCTCAGAAGCGTGTAACTGGAGGCAGCAACAGAGCTACCAGGGCCATCACTGTAGCATGGTGCAAGAGAGCAGCTATGGAGTGGATAGTGGAAGCC
This sequence comes from Gekko japonicus, assembly GCF_001447785.1. Taxonomy (NCBI): domain Eukaryota; kingdom Metazoa; phylum Chordata; class Lepidosauria; order Squamata; family Gekkonidae; genus Gekko; species Gekko japonicus. The sequence goes on along the minus strand of NW_015170990.1, from coordinate 149,415 downwards.
AGCATGAATGCTGAATAATAATGTCAATTGCTAGCTTTGGTTTCAACTAGCCACTCAATAGCCACACACTTGCACAGTGCTGCAGTCATGGCCCCCAGCAGCCCTGTCGTCAAATCCTATCACCGACCAGTAAGGGTACCTCCTTCTCCTCTCACTTCAGAGATGCACAGTGGAGAGGCTCTATGTGTCACAATGTAGCCTTGACAAAAATGGATTCCTCTCACAGCTGGCTTCCTTGGACTTTACTAGAGGCATAGGGGACTTTAGATAGAGTCTTTGGCCACTTTAGCAAGTGACACTAATAGCTGTTTGATGGTGCTGCCATATCCATGGTGTCACTATGCATTGCCATAAAAATTCATTGGTGGACTTTCAACACAAACATCCTGCTTCTAGTACCTACAAGGTGTGGTTTGGGCACAGTGCAGTATAGCAATAATTATAAAGATTTTCTTTTCTTTTTTCTTCTTCATTTGTTATTTTAGTTTATGTTTGCCTTCTTGGTATCCCCCCTTGTTTTTTAATGTTTTGTTAATGTATGGTTACGTTTATCTCTCTCTGTAATTGAGTAATAAAACATCTTTTTTTAAAAAAAATTAAGAATAATACAGATTTGGGCTGGATATTTTCTTCAGGATCAGAAGGATTTCCAAGGCAGAAGCTGAATCTAAAGCTTTCTGAACTGGGAATATTTATCTCAGGGCAAGAATTGTTTGGTGCAGGAAAGGACTTCTACCATGTCTCAGCAGCCTTGGGGTGGGATATCAACGTTTTAATAAATAAATATAAATAAATATATTTCTATGTTGTTTATACATATAATATGTGCATAATATATAATTGACTGTATGCATAATGTACAGATCGACTCTGTAATTGTGGCAGCAGTAAAATTGACTCTGTGGATCATATTTTGCTTGATTGTCCCAAATCTAAGAGATGAACTGATCTCCCCTTTATTTAATTGGGACTTCCTCTCTCCAGAAGCAAAATTATCCTGGTCACTTAGAGATGAAGACAAACTACCGGTACCTTGTGTGTGGCAAAAATTTCTAGCAGCTGTTGTCAAATCAACATGACAACTTTAGCAGTGGCAACATTTAGATTCTTCCATGTTTTCCCATGGAACGAGGTTTATTGTGGGACAACGGTTTGCTGCTTATGACTCCGGTTGCAAAAACAGTACAGAAAATAAAATTTAAAAAGTATGATGCTGATTTATTGGGCCTATGGGTTAGTGGCAGAACATCTTTGCATTCAGAAAGTCCTAGGATTAGCCCCTAGGATCTCCAGGCAACAATGTTTGTTTACTAAGATTAAAACAGTGTGGTGGAGATGGTTTGTTAGCCACTTTAAATTGGGATACCCACAAATCAACTTGGATGAAAGCCCTAGGTGAGAAACTGATGCAAGTTGGAATGTTGCTTGATGATGTTTTTGAGATGGGCAAAACCAAAGCCTTTTCTCTGATCAAAAAGCAAGTCCTAGAAATCAACCATAGTAGTTTGATTCTGAGTGCTCACAGAGTATGCTCACCCCTATTTCTTGGTCTTTCTTATCCAAAATCTTTACCTCACTATAGGTACTATCTTACCATTCCATGTTATTGCACAGCTTTTTTGTTTGCAAGACTGAACATTACACCTACAATGGTTTTGGAAGGGAGATTTTGAATAGGCCCTACACTGACAGAAATTGCCCTTGTGGCCTTAAAAGGATTGATACATCCTTTCATGCCCTGCTGGAATGCAGCTTTTTTTGAGATTATGAGGGATTACTATACTAGGCATTTATTCAACCAATCATCCCCCTATACTCTGGAAACCCTGGCTCTTTTGCTCAGTGATAAGGATCCCAAGATGACTCTAGCAATTGCAAAATTTGTCTCAGTCCTTTTAGTTCTTGCATCTAAAAAAATAAGAAATAAGTGTTTTCTGCTATTCAAGATCCATGAATCAATGAGCTTCTAAGGCTACAAAAGGAAAGGAAAGGATTTGTTAGTAAAGTAACTTGGTCCATGGCCTTTTTAGGTGGTCAAAGGGTATTTTCTTCAAGCAGGTTGCATCCCATCCAAAGAGCTCATGGTGATGATTGCTGACAGTGGTCCTGCTTTCAGGTGGTATGGGAAGCCATCCCCCCTATTTTAAATCAGAAAGTACCAGAATGAGTATTGTCCTCACCCTATTTTCATTTCAGACATCATCACATAACTATGGCTGCAGTCTTATAGATACTTCCCTGGGAATTATCCCTTTTGAATTACTTACAGTAGAACTGCTTAAGACTGCTTCCTAAATCTCCAGTGTCATTAAAATAATACAGCCTGCTCTAGCTCTATTTTAGCTTCATGATGATTACAGGTGGCTCAGATTTCTCAGTAAATATATTTGACAGCTAAAATCACTCATGAGCTAAGCCTTAGATCTACTGAGAGCCAGTTTGGTGTAGTGGTTAAGTGCGCAGACTCTAATCTGGGACAACCGGGTTTGATTCCCCACTCCTCCACTTGCACCTGCTGATGTGACCTTGGGTCAGTCACAAGCTCTGGCACAGCTGTCCTTGAAAAAGAGCAGTTACTGTCAGAGTTATCTACTTCCCTTCCTGCTATCCAACTCAAGCAGCCACCAAACAGCTTTGCATTTGTGCAATAGCTGTGACTGTGGAGTTTCAGTTTGTTCTGCCTTGCAGCTGATTTCCATATATGCAGTAGGTAAAACTGACTCTCCTCTGTGGCCATGGATGTTTGGGTCTGGCAATTAAAGGATGCAGCAGAAGGGAGAACTATGTCTTCTACAAGGCAGTGCAAAAATATGCATGTGGAATATAACATCAATAACATAGACATGAATGAACACTGAATGGTAGTACTTTCTTTCCTTTCCTTTTAACCATGGAAGCTCATAGATATATAATCTTGAGCAGCAGAGAATTTCTAGATATTCCATTTGATACATATTTAGCCACACCCAATGTAATTTTCAGATCATTATCTTTGAGTTGAAGCGAACAGTTTCTGGAGAGTAGGAGGGTAAGTGGCCATACCATCCTGAACATGCCCGATCTCGAAAACTAAGCAGGGTCAAGTTATTACTTGGATGGGAGACTGCCTGGGAATACTGGGTGCTATAATACTATCTTATTTTTTCAAAAAAACCGAAGTGTTAATTTATCACCACTGACTGGCTGCTTTGCTAACTCTTTATTTAAATGATTAACTGCTGAGTGGCACACAAAAACGACATGGGAAGGGGGACAGGACTCTCATTGGACCATGTGAAAACACCTTGCATCAAACATTGCTGAGCTGCTCATGAACAACTGAACTGCTCAAGGTAAAATTGGTTCCCTCTTCACAATCAGTAAGCTAAACATGAATTGAATGAGGGAATGTTCAAACTCTCAAATTATGATACTGGACACCCTTGTTCCATACCACTTTTTTCATACACTAAATTGTTCCATACGGAGGGTGCGATCACATGCACAATTAGCCGCACCATAGGCATGAATGCCGGGCGGATTTAAAGGGCATGATCAGACACAAAAATCTACCCAGCGTCCCACACCCATCGGCAACCCATTTTGCTCCGCTGCAGAAGCAGAGTAAAAAGACACTGGAGAAAGTCCAGTGGCAAGTGGGTTGCTACGGGCCACAGACAGATTTTCCCCTGTGTGATCACTCCAGTGTGCTCTCATGGTGTCGGGATGGTCTGATCAGTCCATCCCAACTTCGTGCCATTGTTCCCCCCCCAGTATGTGCATCATCGCATACTGCCGTAGGAAGCCCTCAGTGTGGAGATGTGATTCATTGATCCTCCGTTTAAGTGAACTGAAAACAACAACAACAAACACAACAAAAAAACTCACCTGCAATTGCATCTGACCACGCAGTGGCAGGCTATGTCCACAGCTTCAAAGAACTGTGTGATCATGCAACTGTGGGTCAATTTCCTCTGGGGTAAATAGCCTCGCTTCCCCCACGCGTCATCCCGTTCGTGTGACTGCAACCTAAATGTATGTAACTTTTGCATTAATTATGAAGGGGGTGTAAAAAGGGCCAAATGAACAAAGGAATCTGGAAAATAAGGAATGAAACTGTAAAACCAAAAGAAATTACAATAACTGTGTGCAAAACCAAAAAAAACAAAAAGGAGCATATTCAGACAATTTTGTATAAAAGGGGGGGGAAACAAATGGAGCAGCCACCAGGATCACAAAAAGGCAGTGAAAAGGTGAAATTGGTGAGCAAAGGTAACTTTTATGCAACTTTTCATTATCCAAACATCTGGATAACCTATTTCTAGAAAAAAACGTTTCCACTGCCAATGTTGGGCTCAGCTTTAATTATCAATAAAGGTTCCTTCTTCTGGTTCTTAATCTTCCTCCCAAGAAACAATTTAGGCATACAATTTACTTGCCTGTGGGTTTTAGGAGAACAGACTATCTTGAATATAGAGTAAAGGTGTTGTGGCTTTTTTTTGCTAAAATGAAAGGGTTTCACTACGTTCATGGGGGGGGGGAGATCAGAATGATCTTTTTCATACAGAGACACAAACTTTATACAGTAGGTATATCTGTAGTAATTCCTCATTCAGGTCTGCTGTGTTTTATAAGATACTAGGAATAAGGCCTGTTGTGGAAATAAATGCAACGAACTCTAGAAAGAGGCTCTGGGCAGGTGCCCTGGCCTTGGGCACTCAACATCAATTTGCTGTGGTGAACTCAGCAGGGTATAATGACACAGTGCTGACCGTTTTCTCCAAGGGAACTGATCTCTACCATCTGGAGAGCAGTTGTAATTCTGAGTGATCTCCAGCCCTCCCCTGGAGATTGGCAACAACGGATCCCCATGAGGGAATGGCTGGTTTCGAGGGTGGAGTCTATGGCATTGTACCAGTCTGAGGTCCCACCCCTCCTCAAACCTCACCGTTTCCAGGCTCCACCCCTCAGATCTCCAGGAATTTCACAACCTGGAGTTGGCAACCCTGTCTCCTTCCCAGCCAACCATCAACATACCTTTATCTCCCCTTCTGACTTCAGTTTTCCATCTCCTCCCCCCTTTCTTCTGGATAGCAGTTGTATTTCTAAGTGATCTCCTCACCTGGAGATTGGCAACAATGGTTCTCCTCTTCTGTTTTGTGATCTGTACAGCAACCCTGCAAGGTAGGTTAGGCAGAAAGTCCGGGGCTGGTCCAAAATCACCCAGGCAGCCTCCATACAGGAGCAAGCAGCCAGGGCTAGTGAAGTAATGCCAGTCAGGAGGCATGAAGTCACCCTGAGAGTGTTGGCAGGCTTTGGGTAATGTAAATATTTTGCATTACAGTTAAAAGTATAGTTCGTATTATCTTCTAATTGGATTATATAACCATGTGGTTTATTTATTGTAGTCTTCCAACCATTTATAGAATTTTGACCATGTACTTTCAACGCTTCCTTCGTCTCATTTTCTCAAAATTAAAGTTAATTTATCCATCTCTGCAGTCTCAAGCATTTTGTTTATAATTTCTTCTTTAGAGGGCACTTCATTTTTCCTCCAATATTTAGCATATAATATTCTTGCAGTTGTCAATATGTGCATAATAAGGTAAAAGTCTTGTTTTTTACATTTTTTTTGGTCGTTGATTCTCCTTTTTGCTATGTAGTCAAGAGTCTTCAGAGTACACTATAATGTTGTAACCTTTTCTGGTTTTGAATTTGTTTTTTGCAACTCATAACAGAAATTGGCCTTTTTATTAAAACCAGTCCTTTTCCATTTCATAGTTGGAAGTTTTTCAGATTGCTTCAAAAAGTCAGTGAGGTGGATAGTTCCAGAGAGAGAACAGATTTCAAACTCTTTACTCACAGAATTTGAAATGGACTCCACAAAATGGGAGAAACCAGTTGGGTGCATAAACTTTTGAAAATAAAAAGCTGAGTAAGGGGATGTTCTTTGTGCTGCTTTGTAAATTTCCTTGCTGGAGGCTATCAGATCAGTACAGGCCCCTGAATAATTAAGCTGCTCAGCTTTGCAATTCTACACAAGTGTATTCATTTACTGAATCAATTGATTTCCATCATGAGGGAGTCATTATGAACCAGACCAACATTAAAGAGTGCTACCTCCTCAACTTCTGCTTGTCCAATGAGCTATTGATTGCATTTCTCCTTGTGTGAAGTCGGGGCTATACTGTGGCAATTCCATGTAACTGTCTCACAGGGAAATATTTTAAAGTAGCAGGCACACTTAATGAAGTTGAAAAGCAAAAAAGACTGAGGGGGAGGGAGAAAATTGGAGAAGGGAAAGCCTTTATATGGACATCTTATGTTTTGTTCATTTTAAAAACTATGTACTCCTGCTTGTTGTTCTCTGCAGTAGATTTGTTTTTAGTTAATCATTTTGGATTGGGAAAGCCTCCCACAGTCAGAATTACAGTTCTCTCTAAGCTGCACTAGGGGTGCTGTTGCACAACATTTCAGAGATCAGGTTGGGGGATTTCTGCTCACAACCAAGCTACCATAGGAAACAATTAAGGATGGGGGTACCTCTTTCTGGGGCCCAAAGTATTGGACACCCGGTACAATACTTTTGAAACATGGGGGGGGGGTGTTCAGGTAAAGACACTAGCTGCTATGCTGCAAATGTGGTGCCTTTACCTCAAAAGACAGCCCCCCCAAACCCCAGATACCCCTGGATCAATTCTCCATTATAGCTTACGGGGCCCATTGACTATAATGGTCCCCATAGGGTATAACTGAGCCGGGGGTGAACAATTTTTTGCACACCCCCATTATGCTTTCAGTATGATTTGTAAACTGCCTTGATTTACAGGGAAAAGTGGAACATAAATATCTGAATAAATAAGTCGTTTGAGTAGGTTGATAACATTTAAGCAAATTGCTGTTTTTGTTAGGTTAGGTACCATTCTGACAGTGATTCTTCCACTTCTGTTATACTTGACCTGTAAAGCTGGCTGTCATATTTCACTAAAAAAAACCAAAGTAGACTGCAGGAGTATTCCCCCCCCCCCAAGTGTTATCAATGCAACGAACATGAAATTGAGCAAACTCCGGATGACGGCGGAAGACAGGAGGGCCTGGCATGATATGGTCAATGGGGTCGCAAAGAGTCGGACCCGACTGTGTGACTGAACAACAAGCAGACAAAGTAAAAGCTTAGGCACTCCTTCACTGATAACGATTATTCACAAGTACCACAGCACCACAATACATCTGACCAATGTTGCTCTCAAAAGTCTGTGTACGCTTGGCTTTGTTTTTTTAAAAGAAATTTTATTTTTATAACAAACAACAAGCAAACAAAAATACATAAAAGTGTGGAGGTACCATTTACACAGGCTGCAGTCACACGGCCAGGAAAATGCGGGGGGGAAGCGTGGCTGTTTGCCCCGGGGAACATTAAAGCGCGGTTGCACGATCAGACCTCCCGTGGAGGTCCTGTGGAGGTTCCGTGGAGGTTCCATGGTTAAGGGGAGGTGCGGATCACACGGCAAAGAAGTGGGGCCTCGGGGCAAAGAAGCAGGGGCCGCGCGCCGAGGGAAGGCGAGGAGGGGGCTGCCAGAGACAGCCGGCCAAGCGGCGCTGGGGAGAGGAGGGGCCAGCTGCCGACTGGGCGGTGTGGCATTGTGTCGGGCCCGGCGTTTTCCCCACCAGTGAGGCAGGCAGGGGGTGGGCAGTAGGTCCGGAAGGGCAACAGTCCGGGGAGCCGGCTGGTGGGGCGCGCGAAGAGGGCGAAGCAGCATGGCCCAGCCCCCTCCGCCCTGACTGCCCCTTCCCCA
>NW_015170990.1:132216-141447 GCF_001447785.1 Gekko japonicus | reverse complement strand
CAGGAATTTCCAAGCCTGGAGCTGGCAACCTTACTCAGGACTGAGCCCAATAAGCTTTTCAAAGAGCTGTAGAAAGGGTTTTGTTCCTTTGTCTCTTTACTGGCAGAACCAAGCTTGGTTGCCTACCAAGAGCCACTGAGGGAGAAGTTAGAATGCTTTGGCCAGTGGTCTCTTTGGCATTCTATTCAGCTGAGGCCTCCCCTCTCCCCTCCCCAAACTCTGGCTTCCTTAAACTGGCTTCCTTACCTGGAACTGGCAACCCTTTGAGTCCTCACAACAGCCACTGAGGGAAACATTTGTCCCACACTCAGGAGCTAAGCAAGAGAACTGTGTTCATCAGGACACACAGAGCTTCTGACAGAGAACAGTGCCTGACAGGGGAGTGGGCAGGGAAGAGGAGCACACCCGGCCAATGGCACGCCAGTAGTCTTGACTGGCAGCCGGCAGGCCAATGGTTGAGGGAGCGCATGCAATCTCGCCACCCCATAGGCCAGAAGCCACTACAATTCGGCAATTATATATAAGAAAGATTTCTATGGGATTTTTTAAAGTTCCACTGGAAGCAATCCTAAGCAGGTCTGTTTAGAAATTTCATTTTATTCAAAAAGGGATTACTCACAGAAAAATGTTCTTAGGATTGCAGCCCAAAGTGTTTTGTATCCATTATCTTACTAATCCTCATAACAATACTGTAAACTAGACAAGTACTAATACTCTCATATTGAGGCATGGGGGCTTGCCTAAGAAGGTATGATCCTGGACTCCTACCCACTCACTGCCACTTGCAGCCCAAAGTGTTTTGTATCCATTATCTTACTAATCCTCATAACAATACTGTAAACTAGACAAGTACTATTACTCTCATATAGAGGCATGGGGGCTTGCCTAAGATTACACATAACTGAAATCGACCAGAGAATTCCATATTGTATCTCATGTTTGTGTTACTGTACTACAACATTAACAAGCCTCCCTGAAGTGGAAGAAGGTTGGAATAAAATGTATATATGAGACAGTTGTGCATAAATTCTCTGCAATTTTTTTGCAGATATGCAGCCACCTACATGTAGGAAGAGGGTTCTGACAGATATCTACCAAAAAAAAAACCCCATACCAAGGTACTTGACTGGAACGGTGCTGCATTTCAGCTTTAACTTTTAAAAGGACTGTGTTACCATTAGAGAATCAGCTAACCTCTGGTCATAGGGGCTTCCAGAATTTAAGAGGAGACTCTAAAAAATGTTTCTAAGTGGTCAGGCTGGAATGCAGATTTAAAAGGGATGCATAAAGCGAAGTGTATAATTAATGGATATACCCACAATATAAAATCTGCCTGGCAAGAAGGAGGTTAGAGTCTCCAGAAGCTATCAGGATAAGCAATATTGAAATGTCCCCTATGATTGAAGGCAAGAATATAAGCGTTTAGAAGTCCTGGAAAAAGGAGACTTTGTTTTAGGAGGGTCAGTTCTTGTTACAGCAATATGGAGCTACAGGGAAAGAAGATAGGAAGAAAGAAGAGACAACAATGGAAGAGAAAAATGAGACTGTATTATACCTTTTGAGGGAGATTTGTTTACCCTTGTTAAAAAGAAAAAAATATTAGTAATTGGGGAGCTAAAATTGTAAATTGAGATGCCATTGTTTTCTGAAGTTTGCTTTTAACTGAGTTAATTATTTCTTTGGAATAATCTTCATTTAGTCAGGTTTGGTGGTTTAGTCAATATAAGCAATGATGATGAATGATCACTCTCACAGTTCAAAAGTAATTGTTAAAAAGCTATTATCTTGATGTTAAGCTATATATGACCTCCATCTCTTGGGTTTTTAGTGGTTCTGTTTCTTTATCCTGTAGTTTGTAGTAACTCCCCACCATGTTTCTTTGTAGCTTTTAGAAAATGCAATAAGAAAAATCCCCTTCAGGGGGCAAAGAAAGAAAAAAAAAAGAAAATACCATACCAGAATGAAATCTGATTCAGCCAGTATTGTGAATGAATGTTAACAAGTCATCTTTGCATGGTTCTAAGAGTAACAATCATATGATGTGTTGTAACTCAAGATCAGGCAGCTCTTTCTTTAATCAGTGATTTCAGTTTATTAGAACAGAACACAGAACACACAGAACAACCCCAACTTATATACAGTTTGGAACTGGCAAAACCACACCCCTAGAACAGTAAGGTCCAATCATGAGTGAGTGCTTAGGACTAATAGGGTTTGTTCCTGCCAAAAGTCATAGTCTTTCCTGATTGTTCCATTGCACAATGGCAGCCAATCAGGCTGTTGATTTCAGGATACTGAGAATCTATGGAGCTTGCGACTGAAACTCAGGCTCATTCTACAATTCAGGCTATCCATATCACACAACACATAACACCCCCCATCAGTCAGCACACATAGTCTTTCAAGTAGCCTGGGCGAGTTCTTGTTCTTTGGGAGCATCGCAGCTCCCCCACTGGAGATGCATAGTCTCTGTAGGGAGAGGGTGAATTCCGGTCAGTGCTGCATTCCAGAACTGCTGGACTGGTCGGGGCTGGACTGTATGGAGGCTCAGCTCTGATGGATGGTGTCAGGCCTGGGGGCGCTTCAGTTCTGGGGGCTGATGCTGAATCCAAGGAGGTGCTGGCTCCAATGGCTGGTGTCGGGTTTGAGGGAGCCATGGTCCTGACAATGAGTGGCAGAATAGTTCCCGATGCAGTAGGTGTCAAGTCTGGTTCTGTAGACTGGCTGGCATTGTCCCTCAGCTCTGACTCCTTGGCCCATTGATCCTGTAGTTGGTCAATGTGTCTCTGGAGGCTCCTACCATTGGATGTGGTTACCACGTAGAAGACTGGTCCAGTAGCCGGGGTAACTGTGGACAGAATCCAGAATGGCTCCTCACTGTAGTTCCGGGCATAGATGGTGTCACCAATCTAGAACAAGCGGGGCATCTCCGGGGACTCTCGCTGTGGCAGGCAGTCGGATGTGAAATCCAGATGCAGATGGTTGAGCTGTGAAGCCAAACACTGATTCATGAGAAGCTCTGCTGGACTCCTCCCAGTGGTGGTGTGCAGCGTTATGTGCTGTTGGGGCAAGAAATTAGCCAGGCTTTGATTCCAGTCCCTGTGAATGATTTTGCAGAGTGCGTTTTTCATGGTTTGCGCCATCCACTCAGCTTGTCCATTTGTGGAGGGATGGAATGGGGCTGCCAAGATGTGCTAGATCAGGTTCACTTCCATGAACCTCTGGAACTCAGAGGACGTGAACTGGGTTCTGTTGTCAGATACTGTAGCCTCCGTGTATGGTGAAGATGTGGTGTGTGGTGAAGATGCGGTGCAGCGACCGGATGACCGATGTTGAAGTCATGGACGACATTGGAACCACCTCCAGCCACTTTGAGTAAGAGTCCACCATGATTAAGAAGACTTGTCCCTGAAAGGGACTGGCAAAGTCTATATGCAGACAGGACCACAGAAGACAAGTGGTCTCCCATCGCTGGACTGAAGCCTGTGGTGGATCTGGCTGTGACTCCTGGCAGGGCTGGCAGGATTGGACCCAGGCCTTGATTTCCTGGTCCAGATGTGGCCACCCAGGGTGTTTAGACAAGATCAAAGTCATAAACTGACAGGAAAACTGACCATTGAAGCATTCTGGGTGACAGGATCTGTGGCATCTGTTGGTCAGGTGCAAACAGTCCCAACAGTGGCTTGGGGTCGGTGATGATCTGGAACTGATGGCCGTAGAGATAATCATGGAACTTTTTTAACACCAGCAACAAGGGCAAGAGTCTTCTTATCAATTTGCATGTAGTTCCATTCAGCTGAAGACAGCATTCAGGAGAAGTAGCCAATCAGAGATTCCCGACCATCAGACAATCCCAAAAAGTGAGGCATCAGCCATCAGGACTGTTCATTGTAGTGAGTGAGGGCACTATTAGATGACAACAAGTACTTGATAGCCCTGAATGCCTGGGAGTGTTTCAACACTCAGTTCCACTATGCCTATTTTTCCAACAACCAATGCAGGGGGTCGGCCAAGGATGCTTTGTGGGGTAAGAATGAGTGATAGAAATTAAGAAGTCCAAGGAAGGCCTGAAGTTCCTTCTTCGAATGCAGTTGCGGTGCATTGCGGATTGCCTGAATGTTACTCTCTGTTGGGTGGACTCTATCGGCATCGATAAGAAATCCCAAGAACTCAACCCTCAGGACCCCGAAATTTCACTTATCTTTCTTTACCTTCAAGCCAGTGTTTTGGAAATGGTGGAGCACTTTGCAAAGATGGTCAGCTAGTTCATCGACAGACCCTCTGTCAATCAGAATGTCATTGAAGTATGGAATGATGCCTGGAATGTTTCATAGGAGTCCTTCCATGAGTTCCTGGAAGATGCCGGGGGTGACATTCAAACTGCAGATGCTTAACCTTTGAAGTGCCTGATGCATGACAATTTCCTATGCTTCAGCTGTTGCATCATTGACAGGAAGCTGCTGGTAAGCTTGAGCTTGGTCAAGCCTGCCAAAAATCTTGCCTCCTGTGAGTGAAGCAAGAAGGTGGCTGACAAAGAGCACTGGGTATGCATGTTGCTGAAGAGCTTTGTTGAGCGTACACTTGTAGTCTGCACAGATCCTCATGGTGCCATTAGGTCTGATAGGTGTGACTATGGGAGTCTCCCATCTGGCGTGTGATACTGGTTCAAGGACTCCCTGCTGTATAAACTGCTCCTCATCAATGCACGGCTTTTAGGCAAAGGGAACACATCAAGCCAGATGGGTGCGACGGCAGGATCAAGGTCAAACCAAGCGACCCGTGGAAAACTGCCAGGAAATCCTGACACACAGAGTCCAGGACAGCTTGGCAAATCTGATGGACCCCAGCAACATGGATGCCAAGTGCATCGAACCAGTCAAGTCCCAGAAGTCTGTCTTGGTGCCCTTCAGCCACGATGAGGTGTAAGGGGCCACAGAAATTCTTGTAGTGGACAGTAAATTTTCCAGTGCCTGACACTGGGATACATCACCTTTGAAAGTTCATTAGATGCACACTGCACAGTTCAAGGCTGCGTAGATGTTTCGTTGGGAATAGTCGGTGCAGGGTCTTGGTTGAAATTCTCATGAGCACCAACCCAGAGTCGACCTTTATTTTGCAGGGCTTGCCATTTAGGCGTATGGTCACCTTGATCTTGTCCTTTGTCTTTAGCTTAGTGTTCAAGATCGAGGCAGGACATGAGCACTTGGAAGTTGCATTGCACTCTGTAGTGGATGCTGAAGGCTTATCACACCATCTGTTACAGAAAAAAAGACAATTATGGTGATTTCTTGCTCTTGCTGGAGTGGCATACACGAGCGATGTGTCCCTGGTTGCCACATGCCCAGCACAGGGTGTTGCAAAATTTGCAGTGGCTGCAGTCATGGTCACCCCCAGAACTGGCACAGGGTGACCTGATGGTTGGTCTGGGGTTGAAGCACTTGGGTCCCATCGTCTTGGTATGGTGGACCTTGTCAATGTCACTCTCTGACTCCTCTATGTTCTCCTGATGCACGGGTTGTGCCTTGTGAGAATTTGGAGGCTTTTGGACTACCACACCTCTCAGGTTGACCTTTTGGTGGCTTCAGCTGCAAGGGCCTCTTCAAAAGCAATCCTCAAAGATAGTTCCTTCTTTGTGAGGAGCCTTCTTTGCAGCTTCTCATTTCGCAAACCGCAGACTAGCCTGTCAAGCAGGGCCACCTCCAGGTCTGGAAAGTTGCATCTGCCCATGGCCCTTCAGAGCACCATGATGTAATCAGTGATGGATTCATTGGCAGCCTGGTCATGCTTGTAGAACGCATGTCTGCAAGAAATCTGTGAAGGCTGTGGCGAGTAGTGCTCTTGTAGCTTAGTTTTGATCGTGGTGAGCACCGCTAAGTTGAGCTGGTCTGAAGCCACAAGTGTTTGGGCCACGTTGAAAGTGGCCTTTCCACATACACTGAGGACAGTTGCCTTCTGTATCTCCATGTCAATGACTTTGTTGGCCTTTAGGAATAACTCAAACCATGAGATGTATGAGTCCCAGTCCTCGGTGGCTGCATCAGAGGGTTTGAACTGGCCCTTGGCAGTCATCTTGTACTGCCATGCTGGTCGACAGGGTGTCTATATTCTTCTTCGTCATCCATGGTGACACTTCCTTGGTGGTCATAACTGCTCTGGTTCAGCCTACTTGCTCAGAATCCCATCCTCGTCACCAGTGTTGTAACTCAAGATCAGGCAGTTCTTTATTTAATCAGTGATTTCAGTTTATTAGAACAGAACACAGAACAACACAGAACACACAGAACAACCCCAACTTATATACATTTTGGAACTGGCTAAACCATACCCCTAGAACAGTAAAGTCCAATCATGAGTGCTTAGAACCAATAGGGTTTGTTCCCACCAAAAGTCATAGTCTTCCCTGACTGGTCCATTGCGCAATGCCAGCCAATCTGGCTGTTGATTTCAGGATACTTATATGGAGCTTGTGACTGAAGCTCAGGCTCATTATACAGTTAAGGCTATCCATATAACATAATGCATAACATGATGGTTTCTAAGAGTGACAATCCACTGATGGTGTCTGACCTCTACAAGCAGATGAATACCTGTATGTTATGTTTAACCATTGTAAAAAAGTAAAATAGACCAGGACAATCCACTATATTCCCCAATGAAATAGTTCAGCTACTAGAAAAATATTAACAGTTAAAGACACTCAGCAATTTGAAGGATCTTAGAATGCATTAGTCATTGAGGTCTAGTTGAGCATGGAATGTTGAAATGCCCTTTTCAAAGGAACGACTGAACCCAGGAGAACAAAAGTCTGCAATTTTGGTTTATTTATTCTGACTATGTGGCTCAAGGGAGTCATTTTAGCACCTCACATTTGGTAGTAATGGAAAATTCTTGGTCGCTAAAGTCCTCCTGGAACATTTCCTTTGTAAATGTGCCTTTTGATACCACTCCAGCATCTTGCTTTTCTCTTTGTGTGCCATTAGTCCTCCCAGAGGATGTGTAGTTTTAAATATATATGTGTGTGTACGAGAGAGAGACAGGACAATATTTGCATGCCATTGATTGGAGCCAGAGACAGCCTTGCCTGAAATCAAGCATGTTAAACAAATCATGAGCTAATGATTTTCCAATAACTCAGTTGCCCTCTTTATTTTGTGTATGTGTGTGTGATATAATATATTTTTTTAAAATTTCATGCGGGAAGAAAATGAGTGGAGCTTTGAATTACAACAGGAAGGCTGATGTAAGGTGACTGCAAGAATGCTGAGGGCCGTTATTTGCTGCTGCTCTCTGATTGATTGGCGCTTCACTGCTTTTTAATTCCATGTTCCACTTCACCATGGCCGCACTACAATTGCATAAGCTGCATCCATAGATCAAAAGTTGAGAGCAAAATGTAGCCCAAATCAAGGCCAGCCTCTCAGTCCTTCAATTGTTAATATTTTTCCTCAAAAGCACAGTATAAACTGCACTAGGATTAAGACCTTCTGCAATATTGGCACAATCTTGCCCATAGAATATTACAATATTTGGAGCCAGTGTAAAGTACAATGGGGTAGACAGAGATAGTAATGAGTAAATCTATCCATCAAGTATGTTTTTATCCCTCTCTTCCTCCAAGGAGCTCAGGTCAGCACATATGGCCCTCTACATACTTCAAAGGCTTTTAGCAGGCTGAATACAAACAGGAATCCCTTCAGCATGGTTAGGCTTTTGGAAATGGAGCATTTGTTACCTGTTTGTTTAAGAATCAACATAAAATCAGCAATAATGATCAAAACAATGTTCTATATCAATTATGGCTGTAACTCATTAGGAACGATTTGATAATCTGGTTTTTAATAGAAACTTTAATAAGATGTTACAGTAGAAAATGATCATATCTTCTTTCTTGTTGGTATTTTTATTTTAATTTCCTTTTGAATAGTTAAGTACTCTGAGTAATATAGATAATTTAATTAAGGGGGAAATTATAAATGATGTGGAAACTGGTATATAAGAATGTAAGATGAAGGTTAAATATAAAATATTATTTCAGACAAGCACATTATATCTTGTAGGTCATATACTCCAGAAATGTTAGCAGATTATCTAGATAGATTAGTATGTAAAAGGGAATGTATTGGTTAGCTTTTAGATTAATCGTAATAGAAATATTAGTATATTATTTAATTGACAGGTTCCACAGCCAAACAAAGGAGTACATGCTTATCATAAGGTTATACTTTATTGTAAGAGCTATAGAGGCAGTAACATCGTCACTGTTAGGAATGGCTATGTTCCTACAAGCATCCTATGTCCCCACCCCTAGGCCAATCAGCCTGACTCCCGCGTGCGGGAGAATGGGGCCCCAGGCCGTTAAAGCCAAAGCTGGGAATCGAAACTGATCCCACGGGTAATCCATGGGAAGACACTACACAGACAGCCTACAAGGTCAGAGATAATAAAAAACAATGGAATGCCGCAGCAGTTGGTACACAGGTCAAGCAGATGCACTCATGCCCATAAACATCATGGCAGCATAGCTGACATTCTGCCGACCCAGAAGTTAGCCCCTCCTAGGCATTCCGGGAAGTCTCCTGGTCATTCCGGGAGGTCTCCCGGATATTCCGGGAGGTTACCGTGTTTCTCCGGAAACTCCCAGTGGAACTTGCGCAATAGCTTAGGGGCCCGAATATCCCCTACTTCCACCCATTCATGGTGCTGGGGTCCAAAATCACACCAGTACACCAAGTAAAACTATTTCCCACATTTGATTTTAGAGTTCAAGACCTTCGAGATTTCAAAATGTTCCGTGCTCTTGATCATGATGGGGGGGGGGGGTTACAGGCTGTGATAGCCGCCATGGGCATGAACCCAAAGCCCGTTTCAGGAGGCTGAAATGAAATACAGAGTGGATATTGCTCAAGTTCTTGGGCAGATCCAAGTCCACAGCCACTTCATTAATCATCTGTTTTACTTTAAACGGTCCTATATATTTCCACCCCAGTTTATGGCTGGGCCGCAACACTTTAATGTTCTTAGTAGACATATACACACTGGTCCCAGCTCCAGCCAACCTAGCAGTTCAAAAGCAAGAAATCGCAAGTAGATATATAGGTACCACTTTGGCCAGCCACATGACCACGGAAACATATTTGGAAATGGAGATGAGCACCGCATCCCTAGAGTCGGATTCGACTGGCTTTTGAGCAAGGGAAACCTTTACCTTTACTTATTCCTACAATGATGTCA
>NW_015170990.1:128347-132119 GCF_001447785.1 Gekko japonicus | reverse complement strand
CTCCTCCCCCCTCGCCCCCCCCCCCCGGATTGGTCAACTGTGTAGTTCAGAGTTCTGAGGTAAAACCTGCCTGTTTGCACCCACCACCTCTGATTGCTTAGCTGTGGATCTCAATATTCTGAGGTAAAAACACAGTCAGAAGAGACTGCAGACAGTTGAGGACAGTTACAGAAATCATTGATTCAAGACTCCTGAATAGACATTTTTCAAAAAAGCCAGCATGGCAATTGAGTTAATGAATGTTCATGGGGAGATAGTAAAAGATATGTGTAAATGGCCAAACAGCAGTGTGCCCATCCGTTTACCTGTAATCCTATTGGCCAGTGCTCCTCCCCATTCTTGTCCCAGGGAAAGCAGCAAGCTAGTAGTTGGGCTTCAAGTGAAGCCAGCAGCGACAACAGCCTCGCAAGCTGCAATGGCATTTGCAAATGCAAATGCATTGCAGTGATTGGCTGTATGTAAGGTCCCTCTCCCCCTCCCCATCTGGAAAGCAGAGCAATGGGTGGGAAAGAAACAGAAATGGTGGGAAAGAGAAGTAAGTGCAAGTCTTTAAAGTTTAAACCCTCCCCAAGCCTGTATTCGGTGTAGTGGTTAAGACTCTAATCTGGGAGAACCGGGTTTGATTCCCCACTCCTCCACTTGCACCTGCTGGATGACCTTGGGCAAGCTGTAGCTCTGATAAGAGCTGTTCTTGAAAAAGAGAAGTTTCTGTCAGAGTTCTCTCAGCCCCACCTACCTCACAGGATGTCTGTTGTGGGGAGGGGAAGCGAAAGGAGTTTGTAAGCTGCTCTGAGGCTCCAAGTGAAGGGCGGGGTATAAATCCAATCTCTTCTTCTTCTTCTCTTCTAATGTTGAAAGAAGCTGAATAAAAGCTGAATATTTTTCTGCTTTTACTCAGCATTCTACACAGCTCATTCATTTCTCCAAAATCTTCTTGTGTGGAAAGCACGGGAAATAGTTTTACAATATTCTCTGGGAAAGCTTGGGAAAATAAAAAGCTTCCAAAACAAGATTATTATTATTATCTGTACCTTTTCATTTATTAGATTTTCCATTCAAAGAAAAAGTAATATGCAAAGTTATAAGAGTGTTCTCGACATTGGGCCTTTGTTTCTTGCTTGGTTACCATGCAAACAACACAGCTGATTTCAGAATAGATTGCATTAAAAGAAATCACATATTTATTAGAAAAATACACATCACATGGAACATAAGCATTGTTACCTTTTCTGAGATTCAGCATGTTTAACGCTGCATTTTTCTGCATTTCAGATGCAATATTATCTTCACTAACAGGAAAATGATTTATTTGTTATAAATGGAAACAATGATGATAACAATAAGTGGTGTTCATTGCAGATTAGATAATTGCCTTACATAGATGCTTATAAGACATAATAAGCAACCCCATTAAGAATGGAAATAGGCAATTCTAATTGGAGTATTTCTTTCTTGCAAAATTTAAATTATCTCTTTGAGATAATTCTGAATAATTTATTGATTGCCTTGGCAACACAAAAGAAGAAAATGTATGAAACAATCTATCCTCCTTAGGTTTTTTGGGGGGGAATCCATTTTTTTAAATCTCCCAGCCTTTCTTAAATCCATTATCCAATGCCAGATCATAGGTGACCAAAATATCTCTGAGGCAGGATTGGGATTAGGGTTGCTAGGTCCTATCGTCATGCCGGTGGGGGAGGGACTGTACAGGAGTGGGGAGGAGTGTTGCAACATGCATATGTAAACAGGAAGTGATGTGGGCATTTTGGGGACTCTGGGGTGATGCTCTGGTTTTTGGGCAAAACTCTATGGTAGAATTCACTTCAAATCATAGAGTTTTGCCCAAAAACCAGAGTGTTGCCCCCAACATCCCCAACATGCCTATGTCATTTCCAGTTTTTGTAGGCACGTCACAATGATTTCTGGGTTCCTGCTGGTAAGGGAGGGTGATTTGGGGGAGACAAGAGTGGCCAAACGCGGGAGAATCCTGCCCGCTCCAGGCAGTCTGGCAACCCTAATTGGGATCACCATCTATGTTGAAAGCTTAAAAGAAAGGAGATAGCTAGATTCTGTTCAGCTTGTCTTATGTGTGAACTGCCTGTTATCCACAGCATAAAAAATGCCAGATACAAATGTCTGCTCTAAAAAATGCTGAAGTTAAAACAAGCCCTAAATTAATATAAAGTATTAAATCATACAAGAACAGCAAGATAACGAAAGGTTAGTATTCCTATTCAGTCAAAACTATATCAAAATATAAATATAAAATACACTTTAGGCAGCAGTTGCAGGTGGCAAATCTAATGATGGCCTTTTCAGTTGTGGCACCAAATTATGGAATTTTTCTCCAGGAATATTTGTCCATCCCCTCTATCACTGTCTTCTGCCTGTGGTTGAAGGATTTTTGCTTTGTTTTTCTGGTGTTCACTCAATACCTTTATTTGTTTATTTATTTATTTGATTTATATATCACCCTCCTCATGGATGGGTTCAGGGCTGTTTACATCAATCATAATAAATACCAATAAAACAACTATTAAAATACTCATTAAAAACAATGGAACCATAAAATACCATGTTAACAAGTCAATTATGATGTCAGCCAGATTATTTAAAATTCAGCAGTGGGTACCCTGATGTCTATTTGAATCCAGGCCACTGAAGGGGAGATAGCCAGGAAAGAAGAGGGACATCCAAGGCCCAGTGGAAGAGCTTCGTCTTGCAGGCCCTGTGGAACTGTAATAGATCCCACAGGGCCCTGATCTCATACAGAACTCAGGTGTTTGTTACTAAAATAAGACTATTTTAGTGGCATAATCATAAGCCAATGGGCTGAAGTACTTAATAATGACCTTAGAATATGCTAATACCCATTTCATGTAGCCTCAAAATGTCCCTGTCATTGGTCAAATATCTCCCGCCTTGGTTTTCTCCCACTCGAATTTCTGCTGAGCACAAACTGTATTCATTGGCTTAACCTTTTTTTTTGAACTGTCTATATCTGTACATGCTTGGCTTTGAGTTTCATTCCTGACAATGACCATAAAAGTGTATCAATAGTGATTTGTATTAAAGTAACCTATTCTTATGAATCATTGTGGACTGTAACTGCTCTATTGAACCTGACAGGAAGGTGCAAAGAATCCATTCCTTTGGATCCAACACAGTAAGGTTAGTCTGCACAGCTCTTCTGCTGAGACACAGTGGCTCATCTACTCACTGCAGCGTTAGTTTTGTTATCTAGTTTGAGATAATTTGTGTGAGCCATGGTGTGTGGACTGATGTAGTAAACAGTTGCTAAGAGTATTAATCAAGTCAAGAAGTCTTTGTAATAATGTTGGGAGAAGAAAGAAGATGAAGAAGATATGAAGATAAAACGTGCAAGTGAAGTTTTGTTTTTCATAATATTGATGATTTTGATGGTGGTAAATTATAAATTATAAGATTATTTTTTCAATAAAACAAATTTTTAAAAAAGTCTTTGGTTTAAATCATGCTCTGGCCATAAAATAATTAAATGGCCTTAGGAAAATTGCCAGACCCTCACCATTTGCAGTATGAGGGTAGCAAAGTTGACCATATTACAACATTGATTTCTCTGTGTCTCGTCATCCACCAGCCACCCTCTACATATATGTGTCCATCTTCTGCTTTCCATGGCAACCTCTCCCTAGGGAAACTCTGTTTGGTGCTGGCTGGGCCTGACCCAAGTTTGCAGTGGGGAACAGTCACCTTCCCCGGTTTTCACCTCCCCACACTATTTCCTCTTTCC
>NW_015170990.1:114372-128318 GCF_001447785.1 Gekko japonicus | reverse complement strand
TCCCTACTTCCTTCTCTCCTTCCCAGTAAGGTATTTTTTTTAATGATATTTTATTTATTTGAACTGTATATACAATACAAACAAAACTAAACGTTTAAACTTGAGCTACAACTTATGGAATGTGTACAGCATTATACTTATGGAATCTATACAGCATTATACTTATGGAGGGTGGGGTAAAAATCCAATAAATAAATATTATGAAATACATCTTATACATTTAAACATAACAAACTAATTAAAACAATAGTGCTTTTTATGGGAAAAGTTCACCTGCTATGACTGACATGAAAAAAAGACATCTCCTGTCAGCCATCCCATCTTTTGGTCCCATAGATTAACAAGCTGTTTCAATGTCAGAACCATAATTAACTTAACAGTAATCCATAAGCTATTATTCATAAAAAGTCATATAAGGCCCCGGTCACACGTAAGGGTTTGGGCCGGAAGAGGGACAGATTGGGGCCGCAGCAAATGGGTGCGATCCCACTGCAACATCTGGGAAGTGTTGTGCACCTGTCCCCGATCTGGCCCTTCAGGCCAAAAATCCGTACGTAAAATAAACCACCTACTGAGGTGGACTTACTAGAAAGGCCGCATCAAGCGCGGCCGTGGGATTGCCGGCGCGTCCTTCTGCCAGCGCATCCGAGGCTCCTGGCCGAACTGCGCATGCGCACACATGCGCAGTCGGCTGTCTCGGTCTCCGCTCGATGGCTTCCTCCCCGGCATCTGATCGTGCCGGGGAGCAACGGCGTGGCGGCTCAGGGGATCAATGTGATCCCGCCACCGCGTGTTGCTTTTGGTGCAGCTCTGAATAGCCGCACTTTGCCCGTGTTTTTTTCTGCCGTTTGGCAGGGACCTAAGATGTTTTAAACACCGTTTCACCTTCTAGTTTATCTTAATCCAATTTCTCCAAAAATGGAAACCATTTATCCTGTGGATTATAGAGTCTACACTCTTTAAGACTGTTATCAAAGTAAACTAAGCATTTCTTCCAAGTGAGTTTTGATGGCAGAATTGAAATTCGAACCTGGGTCTCCCAGATCATAGTATGAAACTCTGATCATTACAAAACACTGGTTTCCATGCAGTTGCTACTGTAAACTGGTAGCAAGCACACAGGCCAGCCAATGGTTGCTACTGAGCCTGACTCTCACAAGTCTTCCCTCAAAAAGCCCCGTTCTCTCCCATACTTTTTACTGACAGAAACCAAGGCTTGAAGACTGGAAATATTGTTGTGGTTGCCAAGCAACCCCCATAAGGACCACTGCAGAGGGCATTAATTTCTTAAGGTACAGGTTGGGGGAGTTTTAACCCCTCCAAATATATATGGAGTTTTCTGCAATCCTGGGGCTTTTCTCAGGTTTGTAGGAAGATCTGTCTTGTCTGTTTTTGACTCCAGTCTCTGGATTTAAGTGTCCACAGATGGGGCTATGTTGGGAATATTGATATTACCTTATCTAATTAGTTAGCTTTTTATGTCCTACTTTTTCCCCCAATGGGGACCTAAATCAGCTTACATTGTACTCTCCTCCTTCATTTTATCTTCACAAAAGCTTTAGACTAAGTAACTGGCCCACAATCACCCAGCAAGCTTCCATGGAAGAGTAGGGATTCAAGTCTAGGTCACACAGATCCTAGTCCATCACACTAACCAACTTTACCAACTGGCTTCCCCATTCTGACCAGCTGGAAACATAGTACTCTGTCCCATATATTACCATTGGTACCTTTTTCAAAAAGTGTGTGATAACAGAATGACATTTGTAGCATTCTTATAACTTGAATTTTATTTATTTATTTATTTATATCCCACCCTACCCCGCACACAGGCTCAGGGTAGCTCACAACATGCAATAAAACAGTGCAATGTAGGAACTAAGAGTAGGAATATAGGAACTAAGAGTAAAGGAATAGTCTCAACTGTGAAACTTTTTTTGCCTTTCAAAATAATGTGTGTGAGAGAGAAAGACAGAGAAACAGAGAGACAGAGAGAGAGAGAGAGAGAGAGAGAGAGAGAGAGAGAGAGAGAGAGAGAGAGAGAGAGAAGCTATGATCAGCTGAGCTGTTTGATCTGATGTCACTGCTGTTGCCCTGTGGATTTAAAATGCAGGTTCAGACAGCAACATCTGTCTCCTGTTCCCCAGTCATTGACACCCCGTTCTCATCCATCTTCGAGTTGGAGTTATTTGACACCGGGGAAAGTCTGGTCTTGATGGATGTCAGCGGTTTCACCCTGCACTTCTGGATTTCTAATCAATCCATCATGCTCTCAAGCCATTTGGGAAGTCTGATTGTTCCGTTCTGATTTTGCACCCTTTCTTTGGAGTCGGTTAGTGATATGCATGTAACTGCATATTCTCATTGTAGCTGAGAGACACTGCATGTGCGTTTATGCCCTGAAACACTTTTTTTGGATCAGGAGCCCCCGGTGATTTGTTTTGAGTGACAAATCCAAGGGGAAAACCCCTCTCTGCCAATTTTTGGGATGGTGCACCAGTGAAAGCAGTCCCTTGTCCAGCTCCCATATGGTGGCCATACTGCACAGCACCTTGAATACATGGTTATGTGCATGCACAAAAGGTAGGTTAAAATACCTGCCTGACTGCCTAATCCATGGTTATTGCACAGTGGTAATCTGATTGATCAACCATAAGGTGAGCATGTGGTGAAGCACATTAGAGTGAAACGTCTGATCAAAACTCTCTGTTACAAAAAACACACACAAAACCAGATGAAATCAGAAGCACAGCCAGATCATGCCAAGCCTGTTGCCTGACCGCAGCCATAGAGAAAGAGAGAATGTTCAAATTCCCAACAATTATGAGGCGAACAGTATATTGTATAAGTATATCAAACCTCATATAACAACCCAGAAAATGAAGTTCCATTTGAGAGAATGTAAAAGGGCTTTAACTAGGTGCAGTAGCCTTGTGCCAACTTCTGATTGCCCCCTATAGGCACAAGAATTACAATCTTAATAAAGTTATACAGATTCACACTTAGTACAGTCCCTCCAAGGATCTTCAAAACGTTCTGCAAAAGCAGATTATTATTGTCTGTATGTTACTTCTGTTGAAGAGGGTAGATAAGTGCATCATATAGGAAAGTTATTAGAATTGCACACATTTGCTTAGAAGCAGGGCATAAGGTATTTGGCTCCCTGGACTGATAGGTATGGCTCATCAGCAATATTCTCTCTAAGCTGTGGAGTCTTGTGAGCAAAAATTCTACTTTGTGAGCTACTGGCATTAAAGTTGTGAGCGAGTGATTTGGCTACTGCATGGATTAGTTAGTTCTGGAGCCATCCTTCCTGAGCTAAGACAAAAATGTGTGAACCGGAGGCTAAAATATTGTGAGCTAGCTCACAGTAACTCAGCTTAGAGGGAACCCTGCTCATCAGAACTGTCCAGATATTGAGTTCCATTTCCCACAAAATGGGCTCATGATTTATTATAGTAAGAGCTGGTTCATTTTTTGTTTGGGCAAAAACTCAAGTTAGAGCCTGTATTGCAGAACATGTTCCTGACTGAAATGCAGCCGAAATGCATGTAACTGCATTGAAGCACCTTCCTTCCTTCCTTCCTTCCTTCCTTCCTTCCTTCCTTCCTTCCTTCCTTCCTTCCTTCCACATTTTTATGGCACCCTTCATCCAAGGAGATCAGAAAGAAGCTCATAAAGGCATACATGGTTTCCCCATCCTCATTTTATTCTCACAACAACCCTGTGAGTTAGATTGGATTGAGAGTGTCAACTGTAGCAGATAGGAGAACCCCCTCTAGGTGTGGGAGTCCTGGGGTATGGCTGTTTTACCCAATCACAGCAGGAAGCACTTCAATTAATTGCCTTTATCACCTTAGGTGCTCAGTCTGTGCCCTTAAGCCAACCCCTCAGAGATTCCTTTAATTGAAAGTTCCTCCGGACTCAGCCTCTACTTGCCCTCCAGTTCCAGTTGATTGCTTCACTCATGAGAGATAAAAGCTTTTCTTTTGCTCCCCGTCCTCGAGTGCTGTTACTGTTGAAAGGGAGCCGCCAAGCCAGCCTCCAAGCTTCATCTTGCAGCCTCAAATATCTGCTTCTGGCTTTCTTCAGGGTTCTCTTGCTGCTTCCTGCTTGTGAGCAATCTTATCTCAGTGTCTCTGCATCCCTTCCCCAGCTGTTCTCCTTTACACCTTAATATCCCTTGCCAGTTATGTGGGTCCCACCTCCTCATTAACAGTCTCACCCTGGTTTCCTCACTAGAGAGAGGATATGACCGGTCCGAGGTTACCCAGGGAGCACCATGGCAGAGGGGAGATTTTTACCCAAGCCACCTGGATTTTACTCTTACTTAACCACTGTGCCACACTGGCTCATCCCCCTTACTTTGCTTTCTCTCTACTGTTGAATGTATGGACACATGAAGCTGCTTCTTAACAACTAGGTTAATGTCATCTACTTGGAGTACTGGCAGGGAGGGCGGGATAAAAAATAATAATAATAAATTAATTAATTAATTAAAAATTTGTTACAATTTTTGGTCTGGGTTTTGGGGGATGGGGATTTCCCCCCAGTTTGGTGTAGTGGTTAAGTGCGCCAGTTTGGTGCGTGGATAATCTGGGAGAACCGGGTTCGATTCCCCACTCCTCCACTTGCACCTGCTGGATGACCTTGGGCAAGCTGTAGTTCTGTCAGAGCTGTCCTTGAAAAAAGAGCAGTTTCTGTCAAGAGCTCTCTCAGCCCCGCCTACCTCACCAGGTGTCTGTTGTGGGGAGGGGAAGGGAAAGGAGTTTGTAAGACGCTCTGACACTCCCTTGGGTAGTGAAGGGCAGGGTATAAATCCAATCTCTTCTCTTCTACTTTTCTTCCATGATAACTTCATTTCTGGTAAAGTACTCCCAGTTCAAAGGGTTTTGGGGTTCTGGATTTTCAGGACTACTTTCTGCACATGCCCACTGCAAAGACTGTTCTTTTCAATGCACAGCAAATTCATGGGGCTGGCCAGGTGGTAGTAATGAAAGATAATGACACCAAAATTGCAAGGAACACAGTCTTCCAGCTCCTCTCAAGACCTTCCCACATTTCAAGCACACACAACAAAGGGGTTCTTTTCAAAAGGCCCCCCCCAGTAGCTCATTCTCTGTTTTTGTACACCGCAGACACCATTCTCTTCAATCAACAGCCAATGCAAGGGTCTGGCCAGGCAGCCATTATTAAAGATAATGGCACCAAAACTACACAGAACACAGTCTTCCCCTCCTCTCAAATGCCTCTGAATTTCAAGCACGTGTGGGCAAATGGGGTACATTTTACTGGACCACTCCAAAGTAACTAATTTTCTATGCATGCATACTGCAGCCACTGTTCTTTTCAAAGGTCAGCCAGACAGCAGCCATTAAAGATAAAGGCACATGGAATACAGTCTTCCTTCTCCACTCAGGACCCCCTGCCCAATTTCAAGTACATGTAGCAAAGGGACTCTGTTTTACTGGAACCCCCCCCCCAAAAAAAAAGTAGCTCGTTTTCTGCACACATGCACCTCTCTACAGACTGCTATGGGAGGGAAATGATGACCAGCCATAGCCAGCTTGGCATTTAAAATAAATCCTAATATTGTAATGGTGACCAAGTAAACATTGGCAGTTCAAAATTTCAGTATGCTTTGTGGAAAATGTTGACAAAAGACACCAGCGATGAGGTGGAGCCATTGATAACAAACTTTTCTATTTCTTTTTGAAAAGGAAACTCAGTTATGATGCAACCAATGTCAAGGCCTACAATATTCTTCTTATTTTCCAGACTCACCTCCACCCTAACCTGTATTTCTGTTTCTTTCCGTTCATTTTTGTCATTTTTGGCATGTGCTCCTTTATCATTATTACCCAAATCAATTGCTCCTTGTTTGGGGATGAGGTTTTCAAGAGTTTTTCTTGTTCTAATTCTATAGGTGGGTTGAATGAGAATTTTTTTCAAAGGCATCCTTAATCCAGCTTGAAAGAGGTTTTGTTGTCCCCTTTTTCATGTTCTTCCCATTCTTTCTTTTCATGTCTGGGCTCCTGATTTGTGAGAATACATTTTCAATAGATGATTCATATTTCTTCTTTTATATCTAAAAAGGGGAAATTTAATAATTGATCGGCTCTGATCATTGCCATGTCATTTCAAAAAATTCTGAGGCCAAACTTACAAAGTTTTAAAATGAATAAATCAGTGAAAATGTAGCCTACTGACTCTGAAGTATCTGTCCAAAGTTACTCTTTAAAGATGGATTTAAAATGTAATAGGACACCAACCCTTCCACTACAACAATGGCCACCGGCCTAAACATTCTGTCTGCCTGGCTGGAGAGTGGAAAGCAGTGTTCCCTCTAAGCTGAGTTAGTGTGAGCTAGCTCACAGTTTTTTAGCATCCAGCTCACACATTTTTGTCTTGGCTCAGGAAGGATGGCCCCAGAGCAAACTAATTTATGCAGTAGCCAAATCACTTGCTCACAATTTTAATGCCAGTAGCTCACAAAGTAGAATTTTGGCTCACAAGACTCCACAGCTTAGAGGGAGCATTGGAGAGTCATGTGATCTTCTAAATAGTACATGTTGCCCCTAGTGGAAGATCTTGAGAATGCAATGTAACAACAATGTAAAGCAGAGTTGTCAAACTCATTTGTTATGAGGGCTGGATCTGACATAAATGAGACCTTATTGGGTTGGGTTGGGCCATGTGTGTCATAAAATGTAATGCCAGGTAGCAGAGATATTAACTTTATAAAGGACACAAACACAGGGTTTTTTTTACTTAAAATAAAAACATGCTTCTTAAAACATTAGCACTCTTGCAATATTTTGTTTATTTATTAGTGTCTGATAACTGATACCTCTTGCTTTGAATGATTGCATCAAAATGTCTGTGCTGTTGCAATCTTGAGTATGCTGTTCAGGTGTGTATCTGTAAGCTGCAAACCTATGATGATGCAGCAGCAGCAGAACTGGAAGCAGAAGACAGCCAGTTCCACTGTGAGCCTGATAGAACCCCTCCAGGGGTCTGATCCAGCCATGTGTTTGACACCCCTGATGTAAAGGATAAAACTATGCTATGTAGAACAACAACATAAGATATAAATACAAGTCTTCATATGCAAACTTTTTATGGGACTCCAGGAAACTCAAGCTTGGGCCTCTTTGGGCTTTTTTGGGGCCCCTCTGGGCCCAAGGGCCCTGGTGCAATGCACCTGTTGACACCTCTCATAGGGCCTGACACCTATTCAGGAAACCCTATAGAAGAAGCTACTGCACAGGTGCAAAACCACTGTGTGACACAGGGTGTTGGACTGGATGGGTCATTGGCCCAATCCAACATGGACACATGGAATAACAAATATAAAAAGAAAAGAAGGAATTTGAAATGAAAATGTGGGCGTTGATTTGTACATTGAACACTGAAACAGAGTTGGCTCAGTGAGGGGTTTTGCTAATGAGTAAATTAACAGTTTGATCATGGTAAGTTTGAATGTCGGGGGTGTGTGGCGGCTGAGCTTCCGGCTGACTGCATGGCTTCCACACTCCTGCTATTCCCACTGAGGAATATCAAAATTGCTCTCAAAAAACAAAACCAACTTAGAAACAAACTTCAATGCCGGGTATGGAAAGGACTAGGGGGAAGAAGGGAGCAAACCCCCCCCTACAGACCCCCAAAAAAGGCTAATACAGATTCTGAAGACTCAGAAGACCAAGAGACGTCTCAGCTGGAGGATATGGTGATAGGAGGAATCAATTCTGACCCAAGTTACCAGACTATGATTCTACATGCTCTGACAGAGATAAAAGATGAACTTAAAAATGAAATAAAGACCATGAGTGTGGACACTGGACAATTGAAAAAAGAATTTGGCCAGCTTAAACAAACAATTGAGCCAATAAATAAGAAACTTGATGAACTCACCACAACATTGAAGATGACGGAGAAGAAAGCTGAAGCAGCATACCAGAGTGCAAAAAAAACCCCAGCAGTCGAAATGAAAAAAAACCGCAGACAAAACGAGGTAAAGGAATCCAAGGCTTGCACAAAAAATAGAATCATACTTCAAGAAATTAAATTAAGAGAAAGGAAGGCCAAACTTCATGAGGTCTCATTGAACTTCTCCAAAACAGAAGATCTTACTGCATCTTTAAATAAATGGCTCCAGCAGATACTTCATTCAGCAGGGGAAACAGAGATTTCCGAAAGAATCATCACCTCTGCCTTCTGTTTAAATGTCTCAAAAAGATCTCCTCCAGATTCCACACCAGATACTTTAATTGAGTTCATGAAGGTACAGACCAAAAACATTGCGAGGGGAAAAGAGGGTCTGTGCCTTGAAGACACAATTGTTTTCTTGTTTGCTGCTGTCCCAGCTGAGATACTTATCGCAAGAAAGAAGCTGCGATATACAGTAGAGACACTGAGAGTACGTGGAATTCAATATAGATGGCTTGCATTAGGCCACCTAATGGTCCGTTTAAACGGCAAAACTTTCACAGTTTACAACGAGAACACTGGGAAAAAGCTACTGGACACAGTGATCAAACAAACAGATGGAGACGTCTGAAAGGAGACACTTCGTTTTGGCAAATACTGTAATCCGGGTTCCCATCAGAAGGAATACTGCTGGGAGCCGACTTTGCCTCCATGAAAGGAGGGAGGAGTTCGGCTGCTGCAGCCGGGTCCTTTAAGGGGCGGGGCCAGCACCATCTTAACAGCTGGCCCTGGCCCCATTCAGGCAGTCTGAGCCTCGTGCTCGGTAGCTGTACCAGCTCTGAGCACGTTCGGTAGTTTGTGCGCCTTTAGGGGTGAGTTTTAGCTTTTTTAAGAAAGAAAGAAAGAAAGAAAGAAAGAAAGAAAGAAAGAAAGAAAGAAAGAAAGAAAGAAAGAAAGAAAGAAAGAAAGAAAGAAAGAAAGAAAGAAAGAAAGAAAGACACCATGCGGCAGTGTGGCGGTGTGGAAGTGCAGCAGCGGCCCCCGTGAAGAAGCAGTCCAGCAGGCCATAACGTTCCAGGCTGGTCGCGGCCAGGGGTGCACAGGCCTGAGGGCTGAGCCACATTGCAGCTAAAGCGTTGGGCCAAGGCACAGCTGAAGTGTCGGGCCGCAGTGCAGCTCGTGCGTTGGGCCTTGGTTCAATTGGAGGTAGGGCTGCTTAGTGGCTGGAGCATCGGGCCGCGTTGTGTTGGAGCGGCGGGCCGCATCAGTGGCTGGAGCATTGGGGTCGCACTGGCGGCCCATCGAGAGGCTGTGCTGGCTGCTGGGTGCTTGCCTGGGGCCTGCCCACGCCGGCAGCTTGCTCCTTGGCCTGGGCCACATCGTGGCTGTAGTTTGGGCCGTGTTGGAGCCTGGCACCTCCGGCTGTGTCACTGCACATTGTTCCTTCTTTTGTGATGGGGGGGGGGACCTTCTGGGCCAGGCAGGGTGGCTGCAGTTGGTGAGGCTGCTAGTCACCCCCCCAACCACTGCCCTCCACCCCCATTTATTAGCTCCAATGGCAGAGGCCTGCAGGGGGTTGGAGCATCTGTGGGGGACTGAGGCCCAAGCTTATACTCATCGTCTTTGTGGCCCAGGAGACCCTCATTTCAGTGGTTATTGGAGGCGGAGCAGGTTCGATCATGATTGGCACTTGGATGGGAAACTGCGGGGGAGGTCTGAGGCTGCGGTGTGGAAGCAGGTGATGGTAAACCACCTCTGGATGTCTTTTTTACACTCCATCATTGCCTGTTCATACATATTCCCCCCCTTCTCCTTGCAGTCAGGTGATCTTGGCCTGGGGACCAGTGGTAGACAGTGGGGTGCAGCAGGGAGGGCTGCCTCATTCTGGTGGTGTCCCTGCCTCATATGTGGGTGGGACAAGTGAATAAGAAAAAGAAGAGGATACAAACTGGATTGGGATTGGGTATGGTTTGTCGGTTGTAGAGATGGAATGTAACCTCAATTTATTTATTTATTTATTTTTGTTTAAAATACGAGAGAGTATAATATATAAAGATATGAATTACTTTTATGAAATATGAAATATATACTCAATAAAAATTCTATTAAAATTGTAAATTTGAATGTCAATTGTATAAATTTTGAAGTTCTGAGCACGCATGTGTGTGTGTGTGTGTGAGAGAGAGAGAGAGAGAGAGACAGAGAGAGAGAGAGACAGAGAGAGAGAGAGAGAGACAGAGAGAGAGAGAGAGACAGAGACAGAGAGACAGAGAGACAGAGAGACAGAGAGACAGAGAGAGACAGAGAGAGAATAACCAACTAGCTACTATGGAAAAATATTGATCTTGTGTTGGGGGAAATTGTCATTTTTGTTGCCAAATTGCATGGATGGTCACATTGAGTCATGTGCAAGATGATTTAGAAGAACAGGATGCAGAGTGTTTTAAATATATCCTTGTGAAAATCCTTTGATATTTTAGAGAAATGAATGTTTAATAGGTAGGCTCTATACATTTAAAAAATTATATCTTCAGTTATGTAAAGAAATTCATTTATGGCTGGTTGCCCTGTCAGACTATTCTTCTCAATAAGCTCATGACTTTGTAGAATGATGGCTAATGCTCTGCATGCGCATCACTTAAATACCTTTGATTTTTGTCAATAAAAGATAAATTAGCCTCCATCCAGCAAATTCTGTCTGGGTATTTAGATTAATCTGGTACTCCATCTTGTCTGAGATATTGATATAAATGCTTTGCCGTTGTGCCAACTGGACAGAGGGATCGGAATGAATATGAATATGACAATAAATTTGCAGATAAGTGGAAAATTAATCTGGGAAGGTTTAATCAAGAAAAATAATGTATACATGATCAGTTAATTTTATTTTTGCATCTTCATATTTACTAGCTAGCTTAAATGACTGTTTAGAAATACTCAGACTAAATAAAATGCAGGAAACTATCCAGGTGAAAACATTATAAAACCTTTACTGCTGTATAACATGAGGGTAATTTTAAAAAAGTAGGTGCCATTGAAGTAATATTCCTGCTTATCATGGATGCAAAACTCCTTCTTTGAATCGGAACATAGTTGGGTACAAGTGAAAGCAATGGTAGTGCTCTGCTGTAGCTCTTCATCTCTTGCTTGAGAAAGTACAGTTCATTCATTCATCATTCTGTGCTTCCAAGGAATGTAGGGAACCAGACATTATTCTCCACCACCATCCCATCTTCACAACATCATGTGAAGTGGGTTAGGATAAAAGAAAGTGATTTATGTGTAGGATTGCACCATCAGAGAGCTTTGTGATTGAGGAGCCCAGCTCTCCTAGTCCAAGGGATGTGCATTTCCCTGCCTAGTCCATGCAAACTTGTAGACACTGTAATCAAAGATGGGATTGTTAGGCACGTAGAGGAGCAAAGCCCACTGAGGGAAAATCAGCAGCATGGCTTCTGCAATGAGAAGTCCTGCCTCACCAACCTTTTGGAGTTCTTTGAGAAAATTAACAAACATGTAGTCAATGGTGACCCAGTAAACAGTATATACTTCGACTTTCAAAAGGCTTTTTCAAGGTACCTCACCAAAAATTTCTGAGTTAATTTAGCAGTCATGGGATGAAATTATTTTCCAATTCCTTCTTTTCTTTTTATATTTGTTACTCCATGTGTCCACGTTGGATCAGGTCAATGGCCCATCCAGTCCAACACCCTGTGTCATCAGTGGCCAAAACCCAGGTGCCAGCAGGAGGTCCAATTGGTGCCCTTCATGCAAGGGATCCTATCTGTCAAATTTTAGAGAGACAAGGGGAATCATTCTAGTTTTAGAAGCATTCAAAATGAGCATGCTGTGAGCCTCAACATGAACATGATAGTCGACTGAACTTACCTTGCTCAACTCCCTCAATCAGAAACAAAGTGAGCACCTGATCCAGTCGCCTTAATGGCCCTTGCCAAATTTTATGTTGAACAGCTCTCTGCACCTGTGTAATAGTCACATTCTACAGGGATGGATCAGTACAGTTTCAGTTTCTTGTTCTGGTTGTCAACCTCTGTACTGCTTGCTGAAACTGCGAAATGTTCAATACCGTACCAATTTTTTTTGTTTTTGTTTTGATATTTTTGCATTTGTGTGTATGTGTGTGTGTGCACCCATGCCTGGAAGTTATGGTGACCTCTGGCGACTACTACTGGGGCATGGGCGCCATTCAGAGAAGTGGCTCGATAGCCTGCCTCTGCCTCCCAGTCCTGATATTCTTTGGAAGTCTCCAATCTAAATACTTGCCATTCATAGCTTCCGAGATCTGACAAGATCAGGCTTGCCTGGGCTATCCAGGTCAGGGCAATACCTTACCAATTGTTTAGTGCTATTATACCACGATAGCAGGAACATTGCCTAAGAACAGAGATAATTTAATGCTGTAACTGTTATACTTTGTTCTTAAATGGTGAGTATGGCAAGCAGTTGGAGGTAACAACCACATTTACCAACATGTGTTGTCTTGATTCGAACTGATTCCCCACCCCCCTTTCACTGTGCACCTTTTAAAACTGAACGTGATGGCAAATGAGTGTTGGTGGTCAGGTGGCTGCTGTAAAAAACATGGCCATGTGAAACAGACGCATCCATATTCATTGGGGCACATTTAAACAGCTCAACAAATTATCAGCTCCCTGGTCATGACCAGCAAACAGACTGTGAGTCAAACTGGTGAATGGTAGAAAAAGCCTAATTGAAAAAAGACTGTGAATCTAAAAAAAAAGAAAAAGGATCCTGTAACGTCAAGAAGAGGAGAAGGAGGAGGAGGAGGAGGAGGTAACGTCAAGAAGAGGAGAAGGAGGAGGAGATGGGATTTATACTCCACCCTTCATTACCCAAAGGAGTCTCAGAGTGGCTTACAAACTCCTTTCCCTTCCCCTCCCCACAACAGACACCCTGTGAGGTAGGTGGGGCTGAGACAGCTCTGACAGAAACTGCTCTTTTTCAAGAACAGTTGTGCCAGAACTAGGGCTTGCCCAAGGTCATCCAGCAGGTGCAAGTGGAGGAGTGGGGAATCAAACCCGGTTCTCCCAGATTAGAATCCATGCACTTAACCACTACACCAAACTCTCAACTAGGCCACATACCAAGAAACAGTAGATAACTTATTAATGTGGGCAGCTGTAAGAAGAGACTAGCTCAGCCGCAAAACTGCAACCCTGAAGAACGAAGTGAAGGGTAGAGGGGGGAGGCCTGACCTTTTAAGTTGTTACAGGAACAGCTGCTTTTCTTCTCACTAGGAGCCCTATGGCTAAACTATCTTAACCAACAGCTGGACTAGACAGAGGGCTCAGCAACTTGTTATGATGCTCCTGGCAGAATAAAGGAGGGGGGAGCAGGCCAGAACAGAGGAGGGGCCGGTGGGACCAGTTGGCATGGGCCTATGATTTCGTGGGGGCCTACTACATCCTCTAACACTGAGAAGGCCTGTGTTCGAGGGCATGTTGTGTATTCACTGGCACTGACTATTTGTTTGCTCATATTGAGTATTACTTGACTCTTAGCATGTCTTATTATTTATTTATTTATTTAGATATTTTTACCCCACCCTCTCCGCAAGCGGGCTCAGGGCGGCTTACAGGGGGCATAAGCCCATACGTAAAATCCAATAAAACCATAAAATTATAACCAAAACATTACAATTAACAATAAAGTGCTTTCATTGTCAAGATGGTCTTAAGTGTTGTAGTGGTCACTTCCAGCAACCCACAATTGGGTACCACTGTCCAACAGATAGTCCGAGCCCATCCGCTGTTCTCATTGTCGCGTAGTTCTCATACCGCTGAGTTTCCAAGGGCACTCCCAACCTTGATGGTATTGCCACCGTTGGTAGTGGTGGTGGCAGCGGCGGCCCCTACATGAAAGCCTGGTGGAAGAGCTCCGTCTTGCAGGCCCTGCGGAACTGCATAAGGTCCCGCAGGGCCCTGATCTCCTCCGGGAGCTCATTCCACCAGGCAGGAGCCGCCACTGAGAAAGAT